>NW_020955621.1:262838-503787 GCF_003031625.1 Empidonax traillii | reverse complement strand
TATGAGGGGTGAACGGATCCAATGTGGTACCTACCTAACCCTCACCTCAAGATCTTGCTGATGTAGTGCTCCCCAAAACACAGTCCTCTTTCACACTCACTGATGCCCACATCCTTTTCAGCCTCCTCCCTGCTGGGAAGGCTGCAAGGTTAGTTCCTTTACTGCCTTGTGTGCACATTGGCATATCCCTCCCATTCACAGGTGTCCATGCATCAGATGCTGCTCAGTTTGGTCAACCTGACTCCAAAGTGACAGAGAATAATTTGGAAGGGCACAGAGATCATACAGGGAAACCAGCTGGAGACCTAGAACATCATCACTGTAAGGGGAAACAGAAGAGACTGTGACTCTGAACCCCAAGACTTAGGGAGGGAGGAGTGTCTGCACTGTAAATCCCAAATGTTGAGGAGATGGTGAAGACAGAACAACTGCTTTCTGTTTTCACATCACTTTCCTAAGGAGCAGGTTCACAACAAACAGAAGGAACTGCTTCTCCATCCAATTCATGGTGCAGTTGTGGAACTCACTGCCACGTGATGTTGTGAAGGCCTAAAGCATAAAAAGAATGATATGATGCCACTGAGGAGAGATACCTATCAAGTATGTCTGGCTCAGGAATCCCCTAAACCACTGAGCAACAGAAGCTGGATGGGTGTGAGAAGGGCTTATGCTGCAACTTACTGCTCTCTTGCACTTTCTGTAAGCATCTTCCTCTGGCCACTGCAGGACAGAGGATACCAGACTACGTGGACCTTTGATCTGCACCAGTACAGCTGCTGGTTGAACCAACTTCCACCCACAGGTAGGGCTTCGTTAATTTATAGGTGGGGTTATGCCCAGAGCTATGCCTCCAGGCCGATGGCCAAGCCTTCAAAGGGCCTTCTGTATGCCGCTGCCACAGCAGTTTCCAAACCTGCTCTGCAGCTCCCTGCTCAACCTTCTTCCATCTGTAGTCTATCGGCGCAGCAAATCTGCCAAAGAAGTCCCCCCCAGCCCAAGCCTCCTTCAGATGGGTGGGAGAGAAGATGGGAGAGCAGCTGAGAAAGATCTACAAGTTAACAAGACTCTCCTTTACAAACAGAGCTGAAGGATTTGCATTTAGTTGTTTTAGGGGTTTTGTTTGTTTGTTTTGTTGTTTGTTTGTTGTTTGGGGGTTTTTTGGTTGGTTTTTTTGTGCCTGTTTTTTTTTTTTTTTTTCCCAGAAGGTTGGAAAGCAACAGCCACTCTTGGGAACCCAAGGGTCAGAAAACATGTCTCCCTAGTCATGTTTACACCTGGAAAGTGGTCCTTCTGTGTTATCCACCACTGAAAAAAAAAGAAATCTTAGTTTGGTTTTCAGAAAAGCACACATTCCTTGTGTCTCTTAAGATAAAGAGTAATGCAGATGAAGTATATTACTATGAGCAAAACCGTAACATCTCCTAAATGCCTCTTAAGGTTTCTGTGATTTTTTTTTTTTTTTTTTTTTTTTTTTTTTTTTTTTTTTTTTTTTTTTTTTTTTTTTTTTTTTTTTTTTTTTTTTTTTTTTTTTTGGTTTTTGCCAATCCAGAAAAAACTGAAGCAGCTTTGGTGCGAGGGAAAAAAAATTAACTAAAGTTCATCCCCTGAGCTTCTAAAGACTGGGTCATTTGTCCCTCAAGGTAGTTGATTTCCACACTCCTTTCATAATGGTATTGCAAAGTGCCCTTTGAGATGGATGTGCTCCACCCATGCAGTTGTAGGAATGGGTTACAGGTATGAACTATGGGACTTATTACTGGCTGCAAAAATCATCAAGTTGACAGTATTCAGCCTGTGGAAAGTTACATGCCCAATGAATGGAGATCTTACAGCACCTTCCAGTACCTAAAGGCAGCAGAAGGTACTCTTAAGTCCCTCTCCAAGAGAGGTGGAGAGGGACTTTTACAAGGCAGGTACTGACAGGACAAAGGGGAATG
The DNA here is from genome assembly GCF_003031625.1 of Empidonax traillii. Lineage (NCBI taxonomy): Eukaryota > Metazoa > Chordata > Aves > Passeriformes > Tyrannidae > Empidonax > Empidonax traillii. The sequence goes on along the minus strand of NW_020955621.1, from coordinate 501,850 downwards.
GCTTTAGACTAAAGACTTGGGTTAGAGATTAGGGAGAAATTCTTCGCTGTGAGGGTGGTGAGGCATTGGAACAGGCGGTCCAGAGAACTTATGGATGCCCAATCCCTGGAAGTGTTCAAGGCCAAGCTGGATGGGGCTCTGAGCAACCTTGCTCCGTGGAAGGTGTCCTTCCTCACAGTAGGTGCGCTGGAACTAAATCATCCTTAAGGTCCCTTCCAACCTAAATAATTCCATGACTCTATGAAATCATGCTGATTGTCTGCAAGAAAACTGGTTTGTTAACTTTGAAGCAGGACAGGTCAGTCTCTGTTCAGCTCATCTGTAATGTACACTGCCCTGTACATTGTCTATTTCTTCTTGCTCTAGCATTAGTATATGCAATGTAAAAAGGAAATTCATATAAACCATCCAGAAACTCAATGATTCTTCTAGGGAAAAAAACCCACAACCTCCTTCTTCAGAATATTACCTATGACATTTGTTTTTAAGCATTTGATTGCAAGCACGTTTACAATCAAGTGGTTGAAGAAAAGATATTTTTGCACTTAGGCTAAGTCCCTGTCACACTGAACAAATATAATGTACACAGAGCAAAAGAAAAAGTTCCACATATTCATATAGAAACATTTTCACAGGAATGGGCACCATAACAAGGATGATCTTGGGAAGGATTTAGTCATCTCTCATTCCCAAGAGAACCTTTTGTTCCTTTACTGTTTTATAGGCCATTCTTTATTCCATCACCTCTGATGAAATAATGACATGAGGCTAAGTTAGGGACTGCTTTGCAGCACTGAGCTCAACAAGTTTGAGCACCACACAGTTTTTCCAAAGCAAAAGCAAGATTCCAACTTAAAGTGACTCAAACGCTCACTTTACTGTTGAGAAAGAGCAAAGCCAACCTCTACCACCCCCCTTCACACACAGTGAACCCCCAAAGGTCACAGCTAGACTGCCTAACAGAAGGATGCCACCTCCTCAGGACAGCTCACAAGGTATTTGAACTGTTCTTCAGGCTCATTTTTATTCCGGTGCATCCAAAGGAGTAGGAGAGCCCACCAGCACTCAAGAATAATGAGGGAGTTCAATTCAGTCACACACATCATAACTCTAATAGAAATTCCTCTGCAAGGTAATTTCATGCCACCCCAATCCCTATTGTCCAAGCTACCTCACAAGTAGCTTGGCAACTACTTCCTCTGCAGCTTTCAAGGCAGTGACCAAAATACCTTTCAACCCTTAGGTTGTTCTGGTACAGTCAAGAGCAAGTTATTTTGCTGTATCAACTAACTTTCTAGCCAAGCATAGTCTGATATCAAGAGGAATAATTACATGGCCTGCTGGAGAACAAACCAGACAACAGCAAATGGCCAGAAGAATCAGGCTCACCAGGTGTTTCAGGGTAACATCAGATCTTGAAAAGAGCATCAGAGAAGAAAAATTAGCATGAAACTACTCATTGTGTAGACAAATCTTGAGGAAGAGCCCATTTATTAGTTTTCCTCATTATGTTGCTTTTGTAACATGATTCTGGTAGTACCATAATGCTTAGCACATGTGCATCAGCAAGAAGTTGGAATGTAAGAATTCAGCATTTCTTGTAAAAATAAATCATAAGGGAACAAAACTACTGAATAAGGTGATTTCAGGTATGTGGAGAAAACATACAAACAATTTAAGAGCAGTATAAATACAAAATCTGCATAAAGTAGATTAAGGTTAATTTGTGCAAGTTAAAAAGTTTACTTTTTGTTCAACCTCTTACTTTATGAATCTTGTTCTATGTATCTCAGCATATTTAACTTGCCCATCGCACGAAGGAGGCACAAAATAGTTCTTGGTTTTGGAAGGCAAAGAGCACTACAAAGTTAAACAGTTATCTGGTGGTGGTTTAGTGAATCCACAGTCCTGAGCACAGCATCAGACCCTTTGTTTAGAAGGGTGATGACCATTCTTATGCCCCCATTACTTTATATGCTATTTCAGTACTGTGAAGAAGCAGAATCAGCACCTTTGGGAGCAGTGAGCCAGCTCACAGCAGCACAACAGAACAGCAAGAGTGTCAATTCTGTATGTCTATAAATCTATTTCTCCTTTTGAGAAAGATAACAGAACTTGATTCTGAGAACTGATTTAGAAACAAACTCTCACTTATCAAAACAGAGACAAGCACATACTTCAAGTAAAGCAGTAACAAAGTAGCTGTATGATGACTGGAGTAATAGCTCTGCTAGGATCTACAATTCTTCTTTGGAGGCTGATGGCTACTAGGAAAAATCCAGCTTTTATATTCCATATTAACTTACGTAAGAATTCACCTTTTACTGCAAAAAATATTCCATACAAATCCACTGTAGGAAACAGGCACAGACCTAGTGAACTGAAATTGGAGCATGACACGAGCAGCTGCAGAATAGAGGAGGAAGGTATTACTTTAAAATCCAACTCAGTTTGGCAAGGAAACCACCTCAGGCCCCTGCACGCTCTTCTCACCCGAGGAATCAAAACGCCGCTGCTCAGACAAGCCTTCACTCAGCAGCCAGGAGAAGAATCACCGCAAAAAAAGGAGGCAGATTGTACACACAACCACACAATATCCTGAGCTGGATGGGACCCACAAGGATCATCAAGTCCGACTCGTGGCAGCTAAAACACAGCCCCCTGTGCATTGCAGAGGGGCAGTACAGGGAGAGCCCCAGTTTAGGAGCAGGAGGTGTCTCTGTCTCTAAGGCACACATGGGACGCCACCTCCTCCACAGACTGTCAGCAGCGTGGGCTCAGGACAAGGCTGCCAAGTGGGCTCGGGAAGTGAGGGCGCCCGGCGCAGGCTGAACGCTCAGCTTACGGGAAAGTACCGGGAATTAAGTCAGGACTTTCACTCCTCCTCTGTTTAGCCTTGTCACATCCGAACGCCAAAGCACTTAGAAAGCAAACACAACCTGAAGTATCTTACACACAATGAGGGAATCATTTTATTAGATTATGGAAGACAGCAGCATTACAGTACAAAAAGTTACAAGAGTAGCAGAAAAAAAGTGTTTTTGGTTTAAATACTCAGGATTATACTGGGGAACATGAGAAGGATAGTACCCTTTTCTAAACTAACTCCTAACCAGGTTATCAAAATAAGTTTTGAATATTTAGCACAAGTAAAAAAGTTACAACAAACATCATTATAAAATGCTTTAATAAATAGTTTCTTTTCTGAAAGTTTTTTTTTTTTAAGAACATGTCAAAAAAATGTACTAATACAGATGATCCTGCAAAGCAAATCCTGCATTCCTGTATAAAATAACTGGTTTCAAAACATTCATGTTTACATTGTTCATGGGCCAGAGTTTACACTCTCAGATGTCAGTTCCTCTCGGTGGCAGGGTAACCAGGTGTATGTAGTGTTATGCTTCTTCAGTAATTAAAAAAAACCTATAGTTTGCCCAGTTAACAGCAATAATAAAAGCCTTAAAAAGAAAAAAAAAAAAGCATAAGCCTTCCATAACATGTAACCATTTCTAATGAGATACTCCCATCCTCTGAGCTTGCCAGCCTTTTTCCCTTTAGAGCGAAGGATGAATAAAGCACAACAGAAACAAGATTGAGGAAAATATTGTTCCCTTCATTAGGCCTGTATTTAAACGCAAAAAAAAAAAAAAAAGTAATACCACATGTAATTAACATATTCACAAAAGAAAAAACAATGCCTCGCTATGTTGGTACTGTACAGTAGATGCACCCGTTAGTGTTCTTGAGATGGGCTGAACATGGGGATAAACAAACATTTCTGGATCTATTTACACGTAAGTGGTTATGCTCCTATGTAAATACAAATGACCAACAGATTTCTAACATTGATTGTATTAACATCGTTTTCTAATCTGGACATTATACCAAAAAAAGTCTTATAAACTGCCATAGAACCTCCTTTTCTGCAACATAAATTAAAAGGAATGACATGTAAAAAAAAAAAAAGACCAAAATATTTAACTTATTAAATCAAATATACAGAGTGATTCATTTAATATGTACATATTTACAAAAAAGCACTTTCACTATTAGAAAATAAACTGTGTCAGTTGGGGAACCTAGAGTTCTCTCACAATTTTACTATATTGATATGGCAGTCTTTGACAGTTGCTATAGAAAAAGTTTAATCTCAAGGCACTTGTCACATGCTTCAATACTGCAATTCTAAAGTAATTAAACAGAAATAAAAAGGCCACTTTTAAACCACAGTTGAAAGATCTCTATAATTATTTTTTTTTTGTTCCTATTACAAAGTGTGTAAGGCAAATTTGGAAAAAATCTTACAGAAGCTACCAACGTAACAAGTGCAGTGAGCTGCCATTAATAGAGATTCAAAGTCAAGAAAGCAGTTTAAAGTTCACACAATTTCCTCAACCAGGAGGTTTTAAAGCCACCATTAAATTAGAGCAAGTAATAAAAAGAAATACATTCTGTAAACAGTGTACAGTCTTTTGTAATAAACTTTACACATATTGAAAATACAACCTCTCCTCTGCCACACAGCGAGTGTATTATAAGTAAACTTTACAAAAATAGCAACTATCAAAGATTACTCATTTTTTTTTTCATCTGACAGTCATTGAATAATTTATACAAGGCTAAAGAAACAAAATAAATTTTATTTATTATTTTTATTTATTTTTTTTACGCAAAATAAAGAAACTATGAACATTTGACTCCAGATATTTTTAGTCCTTGATGCAAAGTGGAGATGTCAATTTTTTCCCCTCCCCAGTAAGCGCAGGCGCAGTCTGCCTACGTCCCAAATACAGGTTAGTCTCTACTGCCTTCAAAGTTTGATGCATTCACATTTTTTACAGATCTGTTGTCCATTTTGCCTATTTGATGGGATTTCTTTACTGGACTGCTCTCTGATGTGTCAGATACCTTTGTCGGCAAAGGCTTTGTGAGTTTGTGAGAGAGGAATTTGTCCATTTCCTCATCTCTTTCCTCCTCTTCATCCTCCTCTTCCTCATACTCTACATACTCCTCTACTGCATCACAAGTTCTTTTTTGAGGAGATATGAAGTTTTTGCATTCATAACGAATGTCTTTGTTACTATAAGATCTGTCTATAGGATTTCTGATGGGATTTAAAGGCGCCCATTGGTTATTGGCACCCTCTTCTCTGGGAGGACGGCTTCTCTCTCTCTCTTTTCTTCTCTTCCGAGTCCACCACACGCAGATGATTATACAAGTCAGCCACACAATGCTAAATACCGCACAGAGAATTGGAACCAAATAATCTAGGGGGCAAATGAAAAGAAATAAAGTCTTGAGTTAACATAACAAGGTACATAGCACTGGACATTTGCAAGAGAAACATCCATACTTAGCTACAGATTACTCATTGAAATTTTTTTTTTTTTTGGGAGAAAGGAAGTAAGATGTCTTTACAGCACAGTCATAACTGCCTAAATGCACCAGCCCATCTGGAAGTGCTCTTTACTAGTTTAAAGTCAAGAGTTTTCTTTGATTAATGATGAGTGAGGAATGCTCCGTTTGAGATGTTTTTTCCCCTCCAAAAAACAAACTGGTTATATAAGTAGCATCTCTCTCAAGCACCTACATGGAAGTTGGCCCAGAAAACCTCAGTAATGACTCCTAAGAGCCCATTGCAGCAGGAGGCAGGTTATAGAGTACTGTGCCTGTAAGCTGCTCTAGAAGTACTGACGCATCACAAATATGTCCTGCATTTACTATCAGTCCTTCAACATCAAGTCTACACACAGTTATGTATCATCAAACTCCAGAAACATTCAGGTTAGAGCTATGTGAGCAAATTGATCCTGCACTCTCTAGAGTGTTCCATTTTTCCCCTCAGAATGAAACACCAGAATATTGTCATTAGATACAAGAGTCTTCACTACTCAGTGAACAAACAAAAGGAGTTGAGGCAATTGCTTTTCTCCACATTCCCAATCCAAAACTCATTCTGGTGTTCCCCCAGACACAAAGACCTAGATTATTTCTCTAGGAAAACATAACTGAAAATTTATGTATATTTGGACTTTTTCCCCACCCCCTTCCTCAAGGACTTCACAGCTAGCACAGAATAACAACTTCTTCTCTTCTTCCTGATAAGCAAAAATCCACATGTGCTAGAGGCAGTAAGACATGAGGTGCTTTGTTTTTTGTAGAGAGGATGGGATTGTTCAACAGCTCTGCAGGCAAATGCTGCCAACCCATCACTAATGTCTGATCCAAACAAATTCCCTCGGCAGTTTCAAGACATCTGCTTACAGAATAACCTGTAAAAGACTGTACGAAGCCAACCAATGTTTCAACATCACAGTTGTTCACTCTAATGTTCAAGTGTCTTTTGAGCATATTCCTGCGTGGAATGTGACACATCCTCAAACAGTTCCTTTTGCTAAAGGGGGGTGAGTAAACTGCCAGCATGGTTGGCCTCAAGGGATCTAAAAATTGCATTTTAACAGTCTGGGAAAGTATTGTTCTTAAAGGAGTAACTGCTATTCTATCCTTATTTTTCATAAGCAATTTAACACTAATCCATGAATGAAGGAAAGACTTCAAGGAGAAAGGAACTCTTCATAACAGCTTCTCCAAGACTAGAATACAAAGCTTGCATTCTTAGTGCTATCACATCTATTATTTTGTCACATTACCATGGATCCAAGTTTACTTAATAACAGGTTCTTATACAGAATTGTCTGCATACAGATTCCAAATTCAGACTACTTTTTCTTTAAGACAGGAAATCAATGCAGTGTCAAAATGGTTATCTCCACCTAGACACTTGAGCATCCCATAGAAATGAGATTCTCATCATTCACATAAGCTTGACACCACATTTTGTGATAGGTTTTCACCTACCTTGCCCAATTAAGAGGTAACAATAAACCAAACCAAAATCAAACAACATCAGTGTCCAGATTACAGTTTACTTCAGAACAACTCCACTTAAAGAACTAGGGGCCAATATAGCATCCATACTACAATGTGGAGTCTGGAAATCATTCTACAAGAGAATCAGTTCATCCAGTAATTTAGGAGTCTCTTTAAATCTTATTGAGGTGGGAGGCAAAGTAATCCACATCCCTTTTTCCCTGGCATTTAACACACAATCAGAAAAGCAGAGGTTAATGTACATCAGAATCTCAGCTCAATTCTTTATCATCTACACTACTGCTGTTCAAGACAAGAACAAAGAGGGTACACTCCTTCAGGAGAGCTGAGGAAATAATACACTTGCCAAGACTTTAACAGATGAAAGGCATTTCCTAGAAGGGAAATGCAAGGAAAGTAGAACCAGGCAATCTAGTAATTGTTTGGACTATGGGTGGGAGATCTTTCAGAAGATTATGTTGGGGAGGCCTAGGAAGAAGTTGGGAGAGTCTCCTACCATTGTAAGATTTTCACTCTGGGGCTTAGTTGAACTTGAGCCTACCAGCGGTCTTCCACAAGACCATCTCCTGCCTCCCCCAGGCAGGAACACAGGCATGTAAAGTCTTCAACTGCTTATTTTGGCACAGCTCTGGGAGAGCCAATATTCAGAGATAAAGGTCTCCAACCTCATTATATCCTCCTCAAGAGGAATGAACATTACATTTTAGGCCAGCTGTGCACTAGTCAGAAACACATGGTGAAGAGGAGAGCAAAATTTTACATTATCATGGCAAAGTACTGGAAAAAAACTAGGTATTTTTAATTCTTGAAGTACATAGTACATAAGCACTTCAGAAGATATTGGTACCACACTGTCTTCCCTCTCCCCAAATTTTTAATTCCTCACAGTCTCAGTGCAGCAGCATCAAAGGCTGATGTTGGCCTAAGGTTAAATGCAGGAGAATTGAAAAGAATTGGAACCACACACAAGAACAACTCTTGGTCTTGTGAGAGGTATGCTTAGACTGGGGAACTGCAATGGAAATTAGATACAAAAACCACAGCAAGAGAATCTGGGGATATCACATTAGGGATGAGGTTAAGCTTCAACAAGCCCACAAGCACAAAAATCTTGATTTTTAAAACCACTTTCTCTTCAGTTAGTAAGACCAATTAAAAGACAACCCAATGTATCATTTTCCCCAATATGTAAAGAAAGACGAGAGAAGACTGACAGCAGGGGAACAGGAAATGCTTAGACACATACAGGAGGTATGCTCTGGGAGACTTACCCGATGATGAATTCCCAACAACGATGGTCTCTACTTTGACTTCGGTTACTGCCAACATAACAGTGCTGTTCTGTCGCTTAGTGATGGCATTTACTATTGTATTAGCAGCATTCTGTATCAGGCTATTATCTTGTTCATCTCGGTGCGGGACAAAGGACTAAAGGGAGTCAAGGGAAAAACAAGAAGTTGTTACAATCACCTAACCATGGGAACGTACTACAGTTAGACCCTTAATTGAGTTCACTAGGTTGAATTTGCCTGACAGTAGCTACAAACAGTACCCTAGAAGTTTACCATAGCAATAGCACGGCTGGCTCTGCCCAAACTGCAGATGCAGTGTCAGACTCGGTGGGTAACACGCCTACTTGCTAATCTAGCATACCTCAAAGGAAAGGCAGTGACTTCCATGTTACTTAAACTGACGAGCTAAACTTAGTCATAGTTTGGAGCAGTTCAAGATGTGGATTATCTAGATAGAAGCTCAGACTAATAACAGTCTGTTCTATTTATACCATACACTTTGCTCCCTGCATCATGGCTCAGCATGTTCTTTACAGTACTAGAAGAGACAGACAATCCAGCTTCTGCCTGGATAAACATTTACTATGAAAACCAACCCTTTCTTGAAATCAAAGCTAGACACTGGTATGAAGTGACTCAGCTGTAAGTGCCTCTAAAGCAAGAATTTAGCTCATTAGGGCAGCAGGTACTTTTATCTACTCATCTTGCACCATCTTCTACTTCTCACTTGGTACCTTGTGTTTAATGAATATCCTGAAGCAGCCATACTCTAAATGCACAGCAGAAACCTCTTCACGAGATCCAATCCAGTCACTTGCAGCCATATCTCCTTACTGAGAAGGGTCAACAGACCAAGATTTCTGACAGAACAAGTAGGCACCTGTTCTCTAATTCGTGCTGAATTACTCCAAAGACTAATTTATCAGGAGATTGTAGTAGCCTTCTGTCATTAATGACCTGCAATTTCAGCTATCTGGCAGTACAGGAAATCGTGAGATCACAACATTGCTTTGCAGTCAAGACTAGGCCACAGATTGCACCACCTGCACTCAAATGCAACAAGCTTAAATGACCTCTTCCCCAGCAAAAACTAATAAGAAAACATTTTTGTATATATATTAATACAACTCTCATACTTACAATAGCGACTTCCACTGCATTCTCTGTGGAGTAAGACAGATCACATAATATTATCAGAGTCCTGTCCCTAGAAACAGTCCTAGTAGCTGGTAAATACCGGATTTCAGAACAGATGTTTTCTGTTGTAGTGCCCTGTTAGAAGCAAGGGAGATGACATGATTTTAGTTCAAGTAAAAAATGGCATGTAAAAATAAACACCTTGAGTTCTTGCAGTTACTAAAACCCAATGAAGGCAGCAAATAGCAGCAAGAAAGGGCAGAAAAGGGTGATAAAGGGTGAAAAACTGAGCTTGCATGACTATCCTAGTATAGCCTGAGCCCATCTTGAAATGTAAAAAGTTCAAGGTTAAAGAAAGAAAATTAAATATTCAGTACAAACCCTAATTTTGCCTCACCCTTTAGACAAAGTACAATTCATAGCAACAGAGGAGTCTAGTAAAAGGTTTTGCAAGTTTATAATAGCAAGAGGTCATACTAGAAACCTTAATCTTCCATGCTGTGACATAGAATAGATCTCCACATATATTGCCATACCTCATTATGAATTCTATTCTCACCTGGGGGACTTTGTCTCCGTTAAAAATTAAAGTAATTCTAGCACAGTCATTGTCCAGGTACCCAGAATTGGGCAGACACTTGATATTGATAGGCAGAGGTTCAGAGGCACTGCATTCTCCCCAGTCTGTGCATGGTGGCTGAAAGCATTTCATGTACTTCTCCTGGCATTCTTGACCCATGGGACACTGGTTGTTTGAACTATCCCAGTATTTGTGTAACAGACAAGGTTTTTTTCCACACCACACCTAGAAATTCAGAAGAACAAAGTACTGTTACAGGTAATTCCTCAAATCAAAATAAGGAATTCAAATAAGATGGTCATGATCTACTGTTGACTGCAAAATATTCACATTTCGATACTGCTGTAATCTAGTAGCAGATGGAGCTGCTGTTCCACAAAATGAGGACATTTTATACGGACAGAAGAGTAAAAAACTGGGCAAAAATAACCCAAGAAACCACTGACTGGGCATATCTCCTTAGAAGTTTATGGATTTGCCCCACATAACTGAGTTATACAGAAGTTGAAGCATTTATTTTAATCTACTTATCTAGACTTCTATAATCCAGAAAGAGAAATATCTCCACAAAGATTGATTTCTTCAATATTTATGCTGAGATCCTTGACAGAGAATGCTGAATATGTCAAGAGTTGATGTACACTGGTTGATAAGCACTGCCACTTCAACCACACTCCCAAAAGAAAACACTACGCTGGTACCCACAAATAACCGAGGTGCAGCAAGTTTCCAAACACAGTTCCTTCCCAGGAGATGGACTTCAATGATCCCTGTGGGTCCCTTCCCACTCAGGATATTCTATGATTCCAGATAACCTTTAAGATTCTACACAATACTATACAGTTGTTAGTGTAGAAACTTACAGATTCTTAAAGCACAACTGTCAGCCGGAAGGTGAATTTATTCCACTATGCAGGAAAGAACCAAATACCACATATGGGTAACTCGCATTTACAGCACCAACCATTTGAGATTCTAGTTACCTTCACATACTGTTATCTTCTGAAGACATTTCAAACTTGAAATCACAACACCATAATGGGTCTAAAATAGCATTTCTAAATTACTAAGTGCAAGATTTAGCTACTTCTTTGCCTACAGTGTGCACTTAGCTTATAAAAAAAAAACCAAACAAGTAAGACTAAAGCTAGATAGATAAAACCTGGAGAGATTTTTTAACTGGTGCTCCCAGTGAAAGATGGGAGACTGCCATGTAAGGCAATGTTCTAAATGCTATTAGTGCTCAGCTGGAACCACCACTTAGCCCTACAACTTGTCAGTGGCACCAACCTTCCTTCTCTCTCCAGCTGTGATATAAAGTTGCACAGGTACCACAAACCCACTGACAAATGCTATTTCGGGAGAGCAGAAAGGCTTGAAGCACATATACTAACACATTCAATCTGCCACTGAAGGACAAGACAAAAAGGCAATTAATACCCACTGAAAAAACTTCTTCCAATGTATCCTCCACCTTGGAAGTAATATCACACAAAATTAGGAGCTCTAAAACTGTTTGGAAAGTGTTAGCAGAGTAATTTATTTACCCTTTCAAGGATCATTATTCCAGTTAATATTTCATTTTCTGTAACAAGAGCTCTGGAGAGCTTGTTCTAGCAGGCAGAGAGCAGACAGTAACTTATGATTATAAAGACAATCCATAAGTACTTTTACAGGAAGTCACTTTTTTTTTATAAACAAAGGAAATTTAGGAGAGACAAAGACTAACTTGTGCATGAAGAACAGTAAGTTTCAGCCAGAAGAACTTAAAAAAAAAAGCTCAAAATGCCTACCTTGGTGCAGTCAATACGGCCATCCAAACAGTGGCAGCTGTTGCACTCTTGTTCCCACCGACTCCCATGGGGAAAAGTCATTCCTTTAAGCCAGCAAGGCTTTCCAATTCCAATCACTAAGGGAAAAAACAAACAAACAAACCTACACTCAGACATTTCACCTCTTCAAGTTAAAACTATACAAATTTAAATATAAAAATAATAGCTACTGTTCCTTATACATCAGACTACTGTATATAAACCCTATACTAGCTACATTGTGTGCTACCGATTTTTGGGTAAAGGTTGATAGATATAGGAATACCTTCTTGGCATCTTGGACCAATTCTTCCAGGGGGACAAGTGCATCGGTATCCATTTATTTCATCTATACAGGTGGCACCATATCCACAAGGGGAGGACTGGCATTCATCAATATCTGGATAGAAAATAGGTAAAACTCAGTGACAAGGACACAGAACACTGTAATTAATAATTTACTGAGATGTAATTGACAATACCTCCTTTTCTAAAAGCAAAGGACAGTTCCTCTTTAGAATTAATCTCCTAATTAAACAGTTCTACCACTTTAGCAGTAACCTGTAATAGATTTCTCATAATTGCACCCTAATTGAAGTTCTGGTAATCAAAACAGCAGTCATACGCTGACTCATCTCACAAAGCAGAGGTGTTGGAGAGCTGAAGGTGCTAATGCCTTCTCCACGTTCAGCTATAGAACAAATCCCACATCCTGTTCTGGCACTAAATTCAGACCTTTAGACTTCCTAGAAAAGCACATGCTTTCATGAGGTTATCACAGTGCAAGAGCTGAACAATGAATTTTGCTCAACAAGGCTCAAAAAAGTGACTTGGTGCAATACAAGACACTGAGAGGCAGAAGAATAAAAGTTTGGTTTGTAACACATTTGACGAACATCAATAACCTTGACATAAGTGAGCAGATTAATTTAGTGCATACATAGGACAAAAGCCTCTTAAAAAAAACCCACCTTCCAAGATTCAGAGGCTTAGCTGTAGAAATCTACAAAAAAAGGCAGGGAAGCATAGTGCACTCAGATGAATGGCAAGGGGTCATTTGTTATCCTGGGGAAGTGACCAATACCAATTTATGCAACAGGTTACAAAGGGCAACAGAGTCCAAATTCAGAAGCTACAGGAACCAACTGCTTCGTTTTCAACCTTAACCTTTCTCTTCCAAAGCATCTTTTGAAAGGTTTCCATCCACTGAATACAAATGGCATTCATATTTAATCCCAACCCCTCAGAAAAACTGTTTAAACACCAGTTCCTGTCCAAAACACAGTATCAGCTCATTTTCTGTCTTTAAAGGACTAAATTTGGAAAGTGAATGTGATTAGTGGCACTAATGAGACTGCTACACATGTAGGCAATGGCAAATAATCAAACAGATATGGAAGGGCTTTTGGTTCTATTGTAGCTTCCTTCAAGTGCACTAAGATGAAATTTAATGCAAATACACACGTATCTAAATGTCAGTGGGGTTTAACTACTCTTCCCTCCTCTCTTCAAGCTATGTAGTTTTAAGATCCTCCAGTCTCTGTATGCTGAAAAAAGTGACTGATAACTCTGTTTCTGTATCAGCCATAAAAGGCATTTTTGTCAGAGCTACTCCTTCTGTCTACACCAGTCTAAACAAGCAAAAAATGTCTGCAGTTCCATTAAAGCACAGTATTTGTATTTGTGACGTCCTACCCTTAAGGGGAAGGGAGCACTCAAGGAGAATTCAATATCCCTTTCTGGGTGTCTAGGCACAGATACAGGATGATCTGCCATTCCTGGTTCTGTATCCAGACATCACTAAGCTGATGCTTCTACAAGTGCTGCAGCTGCCCCCTCCAACTAGAGGTGCTGGTTTTTCCATAAGCCAGAGTGAGGATGAAGTCTCAACTTGAAGGCACAACACCATACTGATGGAGTGGAAGGACCAAGCCCAAAAGCCTCAAGGCTACAGAAGACTCCAAGTTTGATCTTCTAAAGTAGAAATAAATTAAAAATAAGGTATCTATCTAAGCAAGTCAAAATGGTAACATTCCATTAAAAAAAATAGTAAACACCCAAACCCAACCAAACAATAACACGGGATTCTTCCACAACACTTCAACACAGTTTTAGGGTTGTTGCTCTCCTTTCTTTTCAGCCTCTATCCTTAAAGAGTAATTGCAGTGTAACAGGTTTGTTTTCTAGCTCTGAAAGACCTTTATCATGCTTCTGTTATTCACGTGCCAGCACTGCACTCCTGATGTTTTTGTTTTCATTTGCAAAGTCTCAGGGGATTTTGGTTTCTAATGTTAAGTGGAACACCTGCTGATATACATCATCTTTACCAACAAGTTGTTTATCAAGAGAAATACTTGAAAGGTAAGGTACTATGAAACCAGCACCCCAGAACCTTCAGAACTGTCCAGTGAAACCCAGGAACCAAATCTTACAGTATAATTTAAGCCAAGTCATTTCGGCTCCATTTAATGAAATTAATAAAGGAATATAACTTGGCAATATTCACAAGGTATCAGTACCTGGCTTAGCAGGTGCTTCTGTTTCATTGTTTGGAATTCAGCTAACCTAACACAAAAAGGGTCACCAGGAGTTCTTTCAGATTTGTGTATCAGAATGGTACAACCATTCAGGCCTTTACCCACGCAGGTACTTACTAATTCTGCAGTCAGGACCAGCAAACCCGGGTGCACATTCACATCGAAACCAATTCACCCCATCAACACAGATGCCTCCATTGTAACTGTAAAAATAACAAACCTCTCATTACACCAGTCGTTCTCAGGGTAGATTCACTTGTCTGAAGATGAGCTTTAGGCAGCGTGTTCAGATGCAAATTTCCATTGTCCCTATTCACAATACTCTCTCACTATTCAACAATGCAAAATTAAAAGGTCCCTGTTAATTCATGATACAAGTCTACTTAAAAAAAGCCATCTGCATTGTTTCACTGGGCTCCAGTTAAAACTTTGTTAATTAAAGCCTCTGTTGCTGTTTAAGGGGATGATTTATTCCTATCAACAGGGAAAGTGTAGTGGTAGACAAACAATATTGCTTAGTAAGTCACCTGTTAAAACAGCAGCATCCTACAAATACAAGAGAAAGTATAGCCACAGATCTCAAGGAGATGGAACAGCAATTCCAAGAAAGTCCAAACTTTTCAAGTTTGGTTCTTTTTTTAATACATGACACACCAATTGCTTCATCCACACAGTGTTTTTTGCCTTCAACCATAAATATCAACCTCCATATTCAAAATATTCCCATTGTATCTTCCAAAAATTTAATTTTGTTTTAAAAACATGTTTAGAAGTAGTAATTGATCTAACAGGACATTCGAATTTATTTATTTATTGTAAACTAACAGGTTTCAGTTTCTAATTTTTTATTCTACTCAATTGCAGAGGCTTCAAAAGTTATCAAGTCTGATTCACTTCATATCACTGCAATTTACTATTAAGCTCTAGCATGAAGACTACACTAAAATACTTTTTTTACATGAATCGACTCAGGATTGTTTTGCCTTTTTTGTTGCTGTCAAGGAATAGATATGGCATGGCAAAAAAAAGGGTTTTAAGATATTTTAGAGAAGCTGGCTTCAATTATTTTAGAGTAGAATTAGTTCTAATCTGAAATGGAAGTCCATATTACTGTGCTCACTTTTGTTTTCACAATGGGTACAGAACTGGAGGTCACATACTTACCATGGATGAGGGTTGCAGTCATTGGTGTCTATAAAAAAGAAGAATACAGACTAGTGTAACTAGTGGCACAATTTATTTTCCAATAGTTAATACTATGGTTTAGAAAACGTTATCTGGCAAGGAAAGTAAATAAAAATAATACAGAATTGAATGTTTTCTTCCACCCTTGCAAAGAAAGTTCAATTATCATATCACCAGTAGACTTAGAGTAAAAACAGAGATGAAATTTAGATTTTCCCTCCCCCAGTGTTATGCCTTGGGGAAAAAAAACCCACAAACCAAAGCTGCATGCTTTGCTCCACCTAACCAATTCATTGTATTGGTATGTCAAAGTAGTTAACTGCTATCCTCAGAGAAAATGTCTTTATATGCTACTGCTCGCCTTCCCATGTAGTTTTCATTATTAAAATTAGTATTTCTGTGAGGACTTTTTCTGCTCTGCACATGTTTCCAAAAACTATATTTTTACAGAAGGCTGGGAGTCTTATTTTGGCAGAGACTAGATACAAAAAGAAGCATGACAAACTCTTCATTCATTACTCGAGCATCGTCTTCTTTACCTACCTCCCACTCTGAATGATTCATATATTTTGGCACACGAACCCTATAAACTTGCTTTGTTTCAGTCAACAGCTCTCCGCCAGACACTCCCAATATCCCAGGGGAAGGCAGGGGAAGAAAGGAGAAAAGCCTTACTCTGTGTGCATGTGCGTCCTTCCCATCCTTCTTTGCAGATGCATGAAAAGGAATCTCCACTGCCAACACATGTTCCACCATTCATGCAAGGGTTTAGAATACAGCTGCTGTTTTTAGCTTTGAAAAACAGAAAAGGTCTCTATTTAGCACAGGAAACAAAGAGTACATATCATCTGGGTATGTTAATATCACAATCCTAAACAATATTTAAGTCAACAGTTGAAGACTCACAAGGTCAAAAGTCTCCAAAAATAGTCCCATTGCATGACAGTCTCTCACCTTCACCATCCTCCCAATTCAATTGTTTAATTGAACCATAAAATTTTATTGAAGAAGGATTACTTATTTTCTTCCCCATCTGGGTAAGCATTCTTCAAATACTGCTAAATTACTGCTTTGGCAGCGAGTTACCCAGATCACGAGGTGTTCTTCATTATAAAATACTAGAATTTAAAGTCCAAGTTTTGAAAAAAAAAGCTGCAATTATATCTAAGAGTAGTGAAACTGTACTAAATGACTTCCAGTCAGCTTTCTGGTCCTAATGGAAGTTTCATTTTCAGAAAGATGGACCACAGATACTACATTGAACATCCAAAACAACTAGAGTGGTTCCCTACAGCAGGCAGTAACCCTGCAAATCCCCAAGGAGCACTTCATTCCATTTTTCCCGAGTATGTCCGCTCAGACACCTCTTGATCACAAACTTATTCACATTTTGACTCTGCAAGCCAAGTGGGGAACTAAGTTCCCAGGACAACCCTCACACAGGGCCTCTAAAGACTAATAGAGAAAGGTATTATGCTTAGGGGAAGCTAGAGACCATAAATGCAGCCAGAGGAGAACAGCTTCCTAAAAATCAGAATCATGTTAGGGGAGTAGAAAAAGTCACTCTAAACTTCAGTCACCACCCAACTGGAACAACTCTAAACTAGCCAGTAGAGTGTTCCTATTTACTAAACAATTTATTTATTATTTAAACACTTCTCTACTTCTTCTGCGTTCACCTGTAGATAGTTTAGAGAGCTTACCAGTGTTGCAAGTGCTTCCTATCCATTCTGGAGGGCATGAGCAGCGGAATGTATCTCCATCATCATAGCACGTTCCACCATTGCTGCAAGTGTTTGCATCACACTGGTATTCACCTACACATCACAACAAAGCAACTTTAATTTCCATTTCTCTTGCTGAATTTAAAGAATATGTACCTTTTAATCACAAAAGTACTTTTTAAAAGAGACTTAATATTTAAATGCAACAGTACAAGAAACACATAGTTCCACTTGCTGTATTACAGTAAACAACCCAAAGAATGGAATCTAAGGACATGTCTTACAAAACTGTTTCACTGCCATGAAGGAATACATTTTTTAAGTGTTCCATTTTGTGACTGGGAAAATGGAAGAGGTAATGAAAACGTGCCTATTTTTTCACTGCGATTGTTTTATTTTAAATTTCAGGAACTCTAGTCCCTTGAGAAGAAAGAAAACAAATCTTTGGGTAATCTAAAGATCAAAGCAAAGAACACTTACGTGAATGACAAGTTTTGCCTTTCCAGTCATTCTTACACTCACAATAGAAGTCATTTACCAAATCAATGCATCGGCCACCGTTGTGACATGGGTTAGGAGAACAGTCATTGAAATCTAGAAAAACAGTTATTCAGTTTAGATGATCTAGCCCAGCCAAGGCCATGAGAAAATACAAAACACTTCTCTATAAAGAAAATAAATTTTGTGCTATTCAGGAAGACAGCGGTCCTAATTATTACAAAGTTATATTTATACAAGCAAGGAAAAGCTCTGATATAATACAGAAAAACACAAATTATGAAAGATTTTCTGATAGCTTAGAAGGACCATTCAGTATGACTTCTAAGTAGAGCACCAAAGTAACTGCATTTTTACAAACAGCTGCATTCTGAACTTCAGAAAAACCTTTCTAGGAGGGACTACAGTGACCTGAAAAAGGGGCCCCAACACAGGACATCCACATGAGACAGTTAAGGCCCCCTTCTCCTGCTTTATGTTTCAAAACAGAGAATTAAAGCCATTAGGTGGGTTAACCATATACACATGTGTATGTACACACACATTAAACATACACACAAACATGAATTTTAGGGAAAAGTCTTTTCACTTGAGACAAACGTCTTAATAGGTGGAACATAATTATTCCAGAACAAACTTCATTTAGACCACACAAAAGGCTCTTTCAACAGCAATAGCTGCCAAAAGTTTCTCAGTCTGTATTTCACTTCTGAATTCATGCATGTCCTGTAATAAGTCTCAGCAAGTCCTTGCCATCATGCTTTAGAAGGGGCTTCATTCAGAGTGGAAAAAGAAACAACCAGAGTTTCCTCTGAGGTGGACTTAACCATGAACTGGCCTAGTACAGTTCATGGACTACCTTTTTGCCTATTCCCAGGAGAAAAAGTTCTCTCCTCCAGCAACAAATCCTGTACTACAGCAAAGAATCAGATTCTGATCCTATTAAAGGAACTGAGACTTTTAGAGCAGCTACCCAGAATATCTTCCAGGAAATACTTCTGCAAACAAGACTGTAGTTACAGAACGGAGAAACTACCCCATTATTAACTACATATCAACCACCTCTGTTACAACAAAGCTGTAATATTTGACCCTACAACACTTAGCAGTACTCACTTGTGTCACACAATTCTCCTTCCCAGCCACTTGAACAGAAACATCTAAATGAATCAACTTCATCGATGCATGTCCCACCATTCTTGCAAGGTTTCCCAAGACAATCATTGATATCTACAACAGAAAGTCAACAATTATTGCTCAAAGCTCTTCCACCCTACTTAGAGGAGTGATGTAGACTTGTGCCTCCAGGAAAAGCACAAAGTTATTACTTCATTTGTACATGCAAAAGAAAGAAAGGCTCAACCACCTCTTCTCAAGCCTGGTAAGGTTTCCAGCTGTATTCTCTCTCATGTAGCAAGTCAAATCAGAGCTTAAAGTTTACCTGGCAAAAATATCCAGGTGTTTAAAAGACAGCTAGAGCAGAATACAGGTACTACTAAGCTGTGCTGTCAATGTATCAGTCCCTTCTTTATCACCCTCATGTTGGAGAAATCCATGGCTTCTATGGATATACAGAAGGTAGTGGGCACTGACACACTCACATTGAAGTTGGACTAAAACCAGTTTCCTTTCACAGAGGAAGTGTGAACCACTACAAAGACAACTGCTTCCAGAAGAAACTGAATTTCAAGCAGTACCTCCAAAACAATGCTCTGTGTGACTTTATTGAAATCCAAATGTTCTGTTTTATGTTGTAAAGCCTCATAACAAAAACTAAGAAATTTTTAGAGAAAAATAATTTATAAACAACTCCTACTTACTTTCATGACAGTATGTTCCAGTAAAACCTCTGTCACAGGCGCAAGTAAAGTTCCCTCCTGGTTGACTAATACACCGTCCATGGGGCCCACAAACATTAGATGAAATGAAACGGATTCCTTCTTGGGTAGCATTAGTGAAGACTTCTATTGTACAGCTGTCTATTACTAAAAATGAGAAGTGTATCATCAGAGTAATGAGCTGCATCATCAGTTTTTAATTTTAGAAACGTTATACAAAAATTAAAACTAAATCACAATTTTATGTCAACTACGAGTTACCATCTACCTCTATAAATAAGGAGCATTTCTTTTCACTGCCTATTTTACAAAGTCCAAGTGAGTACAATAACTTTTCTGCATTACTCTATTCCCAACAATACCACTTTTTTTCCACTGTGTACCATCAATATATCACAACAGATTTCTAGACAACAGCAGGTACCTTTACAAGAATTGTTCTTGCAGTGGTCCTTGAGATGAGAGCAATTTTTTCCATCATAGTCATCAGGGCAGGCACAGTAATAATCTCCTCCCAGATCATAACATTTAGCCCCATTCTGGCAAGGGTTAGGTTCACAGAAATCAATATCCATCTGTAAGAGAGACCACAGTTAGCAGCAGCTGCTTCATTTCCCAGGAGCAGGCAGCATTATCTGCTTTGGCAAAGACACAGATGAAGCTAATGTACAAGGAACCTCGGGGTTTAAGAAGGTTTATGAATCATACATATTGCATTCCATCCTGCAAGACACAAACTTCAGCTTACTTCAGCCCATCCTGACACAAAGCATTTGTGCCACCGCTAAGAAGATACTCCTTTGCAGGAGGCTGAATCAGCACATTTGCAACAACTTAGCAAGGAGTTACTTAAGCCATTAGGAGGCATCTTATTGTGACTGTTGGGGATCACTTTAAGTCACTTCTCTGTCCTCCACATTCATGGACTAAGTGCTATAATGTAAGTCAAATACCAGTGCACTTGTCAGCTTTGTGTCTGCAAGAGATTTAAAATACACAGAACCTGAACAAAATCCCATCCTCTAGAGCAACTTCTCTTAACATCTCAATTAACACGGAGAATTTGTTACAAAACCACACAGCTTGGAACGGACCTCTAGAGGTCAGCTACTCCCCACCTCCTGCTCAAAGTAGGTCTAGTTAGACCCACCTGCTCAGGGCCTTATTCCTACAGATACTGTCACCATGCCAATTTACACACAGATATACGAGGTACATTTTGAACTCTTACCATCTGATTCAGAGAGCAAAATTTAAACCTAGCTTTCACAATATAACCTTTAACATGGACATTGCTGTGGCAAAACGATTCTGCTGCTTTCTGCTTTAGATCGACACACAGGATCAGTGATTCCGTGATGTCCTGAACTGGTCTCAAAATCCACAAAGCAGCCTCAAAAGGGATATTTTTACATCACAGTATCTTTCCTCCAAACTGTTATTCTTAAGGATTGCTTTTCTCAGGTCAGTCTTTCCTTCTTCACATCTCTCTCGGGAGAAAGATAACTTTCAACTTTACAGACATAAAATTAAGCCCAATAGTGGGTTTTATGCCTATTTTTAGCAGTTCAGTAGCTAAATAGGAGAAAAATGTAAAACTAGCCAAAGCAGAAGGAACTCAAATGGTGTTAAGTATTTAATTCAGAGGAGCACATACAATTCCAGCAAGCCATTTTGTGTTTTCATATGGAACATTCAAAGCAAACTATTAAAAAAAAAAAAAATAGCTAAGGGCTGAGAAAGATTCTCAGATCTCCTCTATCTGATGTCTCCATTTGTTTCCTTCCATTAGTGTAAATTTCCCCTTCCCAATGCAAGTTCAGTAGCTGGTACTTTAGCATCTGGAATCAATGGTAGATATTTCCTGCAACACACAAGGCAAGCAGCCAACTCCCCCCTATTATTCAAGCACATTTGCTAAAACTTTAATTACGCAGTATTGTATGAATCAGCCCAGAGTAGGGGACTCAGGTTATGATTCTTATGTAGAAATCAGCTATTAGATGCTGCACCAGTTTTATTAAACTGGTTGGTACCTGCAGCCCTTTTTAATTTTGAATAAAAGGAGGGCATTGCTTCTTTAACAATGCAAATAGCAGAATAAAATTGCTTCAGCATTTGAGGTAGATCACTCCAATGTCCTCCACAAAAAAATCTGGAGTAAATCCAACAAAACTCTAATACCTCCAGTTGATGCTGTCTTGCTAAGCATAACACTCACATGGATTTGGCTATCAGCAAAAGCCAGAAAGTGCATACTTAATGCAAAATAATTTTACACTGAAAAGTCTAACATCCTCCCTAGAAAGAGGAATATCTTCAATATCATTAAGTACTTTAGGGATTATGATTAGGACTTCAATATTTCAGATCTGAATCCTTAAGCACTAGAACTTCATGTTCCTAAAATGATCTCAAACAAAGTTCTGAGAGCCAATACTTGCATATCTTCCTGCCTTTAATATTTATATTAATTATCTACATTATGTGTAATATGGATAATTAATAATTAATACACTCCTAGCAACAGCAGTAGGATTACTCAAAGGGTAATTCAATTACGTACTTCAGAGATTTCAGGATGAGAACCTAAAGCAGTCTAGGGTAAAAGGACACAGGTCCTGACAACTGCAAAGTAAAATGTTTCAAGCTTAAGCAATACTTGCAGCCTTAAAACACTTAGGAAGGTCAACACCTATATGCAACAACTTGTATTTTATCAGGCAGCAAATTCAAGTGTTACAGCTACTATGACAGCACTGCACAACAAATTTGCTTATTCAGAGTATCAGGTAACAGCTACGATAGTCAGTAATGCTTCAGCCTTCGGTTACTCCCATTTAAACCCAGAGATATATTTCTTTCAAGAATTCAATCCATGAGAAGTATTGCAATAATGTCTCCACTGCCCTCACCTCGCAGAAGACTCCCGAGAATCCCTGTGAACACAGGCAAGTGAATCCATTCACCAGGTCTTTGCAGCGGCCTCCATTTTGGCAGGGATTGCTCTCACACTCATTTGTTTCTATCTCACAGTTTTTTCCTGTGAAACCACGAGGGCACAAGCAGTGGTAACCATTCACTTCATCCTTCAGAGGCAGGAAGAAAAGAAGCAAAGGTAGAAGGATTTGTTTATTGATAAAACTTGCACACAAAAATTCAAGCTATTTCTATATTCTGCATTTGGGAACAGTGGTAGCACCACATAGAAAGTTATTTTGTGAAATGGGTGCAGGAGTCTGCAGGTGTAATACTACACTTGTAATGTTTAACCTCATTTAAACAACCTGTAATTCCAAACTACAGAATGTATAACTAGGCAGAAAAAGACTAATTTTCAATATGGAACGTAATAAGTAAGAGTTACCTTACAAGTCCCTCCATGCTGACATTGTCCATGACAGTCATTAATATCTATAGATAAAATATGAAAAGCATTAGAATTTATAATGGAAGGCTAAGCTGTAAAGTATAGGTTTAGTACAAAAATGGAGAACAAATTATTTTCAGAAAGGCATTTTCTGAATGTTTCAATAGAAGACCTGATGTTTTAGGAGATTCTCATTTTTAGAAATATCTAATAAAAAATTACATTCTATATTTATATTACAATGTACTAAAAATGACTAAAATACTCCAAAAATTTTGTATCTAACATTTTAGCATAAAAATACTTTAAATTTAATCAGTACATGATATCATTCAGAAATAAGAATGAAGAGATTTACTAGTTAAAGTATATATCAGCTTATTTTAATACAATTACCTTTTAAAATAAATTTTCAAACAGTATTTTCAATTTTCATTGCTATAAGTTAGAAAAATCCTGACAACAGGTATTTTTTCTTGCACAAGTATGTGCACTATCACTCATCAGAAAAATCTTTTTCAAAGAACAAAACATCCTACTGTCATCATACATACTAAAGAAATACTAACTGATATGACAATTTACTCCTGTCCATCCTGGAATGCAGTCACAGTAATATCCACCAATGAGATTTTTGCAAGAGTAAGCATTAACACAGGGTTTCCCCTCACACTCATTAGCATCTGTGAAAGAAGAGAAAATAAAGAAGAGAATAAAGAACAAACCCAGAAACAGATTACCACAGCACCAAGCAAAGTGTCCATGCAGTCCAAGCATTAGCAGTTCATATTATACATTGGTAGGGCACTGAAACCATTTTTATACCACAGGTTTTTAATCCACACTTGCCTACAGTAGCACATGCATGTTATCTTACTCTTCCCTTTGCCAAAACTCAAAAAGATAATATGTTAGTCAGGGCAAATCCCCTTCTTGCCCCCATAAGCTTAAGTCACTGTTCTGCCACCATGAAGAAGGAGCTACCATCACCAATGCTGCATTTTACAACAGAAAAGTTATGGGGCTTTACAAGTTAGCTTAAGTTGGGGCTCAAATAGTTAGATTCACCTGAAACTTCTGGCTTTATGACCTACTAAAGAGGAGCTAAGATAACAATAACAACACAACACCACATTTCATTCAATAAACATCATGCCGGGAACACACACTGTTATTCCCTATTTAGGAATAACCTCCAGCCGTCATCAAAACTTTGGAAGGCAATTACTTACCAAGCTGACAAGTTGCTCCAATCCACTGTTGTGGACATATGCACTCAAATGCATTAATACCATCAATGCAGGTCCCTCCTTGAGCACAAGGGTTAGAGGCGCATTCGTCAATATCTGCAAAGTCAAAGCGTGCCTTCCATTACACGGCTCAAGGCCTGGCTTAACAGGTTTTGGTTTAAAGTTATTTTGAGATAAAGGGGGAGAATGTATAAACAAACAAGCTTAGGAATAAACTAGCATTTCTAACCTAACTTTTACTTAGGCTTTTCTCACATCTGAGATAGGGGGGGGAGAGAGGAATTCTGTTTGCAAACAGTCAGAAGACTCAGTTAATCTGCCAATAATTTGCACATTCATTGAAAGTCATGCTCCTAGATCATGACATAAGTTTAGCCAGTTTTGGGTTTGTGGTTGGTTGGGGTTTTTTTGGTTTGTGTGTTTGTTTGTTTTTTTGAGAAGAGTTACTGTTTAAAAAAATAGATAAGCCACCTGTGTTGTTCCAAATCACAGGCAAATCAACTACAGAGATCCACAATACATTTCAACCGCTTCCCTGTCTTCCAATCCAGACATGTAAGCGTTTAAGTGCACAAATCTACTCTTCAACTATTTAAGAGAGGGAGAACCCTTGATCTTCATATTTCTTAAAATGAAACCATTCTGTATTTTCCTTTAAAATTGTCAAACAAGTTTGGCAACAGGGCATTTCTTGGGATATGGTGCAACTATGCTTTTGATTGTCTTTAGATTTTAACTGCATTAAATCAGTACTGCTGGCTGCATAGTACCACTCCTCTTTTCAGTCCACCAGTGCTTAGCTGTCAAAAAGACAGGTAAAGTAAAAGACTACCACCAAATTCCATACCCACAGAGCATGGTGTTACCAAGTTAGCTGCATCAGCCCTTCCGTCCTAACAGGTTAGTCACCAGTAAATGCATACCCACCAATAGCACATGTTGGTCCACTCCACCCCGATGGGCAGTGACACTTGAAGCCTGACGAAATTTCGTGACAAATTCCACCATTAGCACAGGGATTAGATACACAAGCATGCTCCGCTGGGAAGAAAGAGGGAAAGAAATTCTTGCTAAATACTCTTCCAGTATCCAATGGAAGGAGAACATGGGGTTTAAAATTGCATTGATTAAAAGTGGCCAAGAGCAAGGGCAGCGGAGAGGTGCCAGTACATGAGGTTGGAGCCTCCCTCTCCCAGCTGCAGAGAGTTAAGATTCCCAGTAGAAAACTAAAGCAGGATTTTGCTGAAGGTGCATCATCCTTCCTACCTAATGACTACAAAGCCTAAATGTAGACAGGTTCATTTTATTGCAATATCCCAGGAACTAGAAAAGTTCCCCATTAACATTCTGCTTCCAGCCATACACTTCCACCTCCAGATGCTGCAGCACTTCTTTTAAATTCAGGGAGACAAAACAGATATGCTGTGTTCAGAGGTCTGAGCAGTAGTAGTAGTTTAAGTATAAATGGTCTGTTTAGCTTCATTCTAATACTGTTCCTTGGAAACAGCACAGAACAGAAGTGCTGGCAACTCGGGGCAGTGCTGCTCGTTGTCACTCCATGTAGGGTGTAACACTGGCAGAAGCTGCACTAAGCAAAAATCAAATTGAGGAGGGACAAGCTCTCTGCCATCACTTTTGGTGTCTTCCCTTCTCAGTTGGAATTTTTTTTTTTCAGGGACGTTATCCACTTTGAAAACTGAATTTACATTGTCTATGACCCTTGGTACTAGTACCTAAAGCAGTTCATATACCAACCTACTGTTAATAATCATAACAGCTCTGAACAACTGTATGGCTCCTTTTTCACTACCTCCTCACCTGAAGAGCCAAGGTTCTTCCCCACAGCTTTCAGGGCAAGCTAAGACAAGATTTCATCCACTTTAGCCTAAACTTTGCATCATATTCTACCAGCAGAAGCAAAATTCAAGTTTTGATAGTATCTTTAATACAACAGCACTTTATGGAAGTTCAAAGATCTACATCCTGATTAACTCTGGAAACCTTCTGTAATAGTTTAGTCAACTTAAGGCCAAGCAGTTAAGTGAGAGGAAAAAAATGGATACTTTCCACGGAAACTTTTAACTATCAAGGAATAGCAAAATTCATAGTGAGAAGACTAGGACCATCACATTTTAAAAAAAGGATGTAGCATCATGACAAAGAAAGAACATCCAACTGCATACTATATGTGAAAAAGTTAAATCAAAAGCTTCAGGTTTTTTTCAAACTTCAAATCTTTAAAGCAAAATAGGAAAAAACTAGAAAACTGCACACTTGTCCATTTACCTCCAAAGTGAGAATAATCATGAAAAGTCTGCAAATACTAAAGTGGTCCCCAGAATACGAACATTTTGGTCTTTGTGTAACACGCAAACAGAGACAGAAAAAAACAACATGCTATCTTCGTACTTTGGTTGAGATAGGAAGCAGGTTTTTGTGTTGGAAAGACACAGATCTGTTAGACTCAAGTCACAAAGACATACTTCATCACAAGTGTGGTTTAAATGCTTTCTTCCATTTTGGCAATGGGAACAGGAAAGAGACTTTTTGTTCAGACTGCTCAAGGTGACTCTGTAAGAGGGTTTGAGCACATTTCCATAGTAGCCAATATCTGCATTATTAATTCAAAAGTATCAGAAGTCCCACATTAAAAGATTCAAGTTTCAGTTGACTAAAAAGGATAGTCAACACAATCAGTCAACTAAAAATTTGGCCAAAACCCCACATCACAGTTAAAACTGAAGTGTCCATCACTGCCACCTTCCTTAGAGCCCATAAAATGCACATGTGCCAGCAAACCAGAAGACAAGAAAAGGGGTAGCAGAAAGAAAGGTAACAGGGAAAGGTGCATGTGTAACCCATTTCCATGAGACTACATCCCAACTGCATGTGCGGATTAAGGAAGGGAAGAACCCTAAGGGAAGGAATATTCTCAGTCTTATCTAATTCCAAAGGAAACTGCTGCAGCATTCCTGTTGTCTTCAGTGATTTTTTTGAAGAGCCAGCACGAGGCACTAGACTAGGAGAGATGGAGCTGGCATATCCCCACTGAGCATACAGGAATGCCTAAGACAGTTTCAGATTTCCAAAGACAGATGTAATATCCACAAGTACCAATTTCGCAGTTCTTTCCAGAGTAGCCATCTGGGCAGGCACAGCGATATTCATCCGGCTCGGTGTTCATACAGGTTCCACCGTTCAGGCAGGGATGGTGATTTCCACAGTAATTCAGATCTGGACAGAGAAAAGCGTCAGTCAACGGGGAACACAAATCTCACCATTTTAATCCCTAGGCAGATACACAGATGCCTTTCTGGCTTGAACATCATTCACCCACATCATCCCCATATTCCATGAGCTAGCCTGTCATCTGGTAACTATCCACAGAACAAGGAAGAATGAACAAGAGACAACTGCATGAGTTAGAAGAGTCAGGACCATTCAAGCCTGTTGTCTTATTCTTAAACTTATGATGCTTAGGCACCATCTGCCATAAAAGAATTAAGGCACAGAAACACTCAGGTAGTTGCACACTAGCAGAAAAAAAAAGGGGGTTAATGAGTTATCAGTTAATCATGCAACTTAAACTTATTTTTCCTGTACATTAATGTTAAGTACCTTTGTTACAGAGCAGGCCACCCCAGTTGGTTTCACAATTACACTGCCATGGTTCATTACAGCTCCCATGAGCACAGCCTGGGTAGCGGACACACTCATCACAGAACTGTCCTTGCCAACCATAATGACACCTAAGATGTAAGTTCACATGTTAAAAGTTAGCAACATGGTGCTTAATTATCAGCAGTACATGTACTTAGAACACTACACTTACCATTCTCAAGAACAAGGTCAACTGCTCAATGTGCAACAGATAACAAAACTTTATTTATCCTGTTTAGAAGGGACATACTAGTCTGGTTGAACATCCTTACTGGAACTCGTCCTGCTCAAATGTATTACATACCCTGGCAACAAACACCTCCAAGCACTACGTGTTAAGAGAACTGTACACGAATTAGTAGTTCTTTCACAAGAAGTCCCATTTTCACATAATCATCTCACACTAGGATAAAAATTGTGATTGATATAAAAAAAAAAAGTTAAAATTGCTTTTCAAAAGGAGGCTGCTGCCTTACTGCACCAAGCAGCACAGTGTTTTTCTATGAAGAGAGATTTCAAGGTAACAGCTACTTTGCTCTGAAGTGCTACAGTCCTGAAAGACCAGGGCAGCCAGAGAGGCAGCAATCTTGCCAATTTTCTCAAGGTCTAATTTCTCAAGAGAACCCTTCTGATAGATTTACTCTGTTATAGCTTCAGTGTTCTCTACTGACACTATGGAAAAAGTACTCTTTGGAGAAAGGAGGAGCAAGAACAGAAACAAAAGCCATTAATAATTCATTTGATATAGAGTTGAATTTTTTCCCCCCAAGATTTCTTCAGAGACCAGTATCTTTATGTTAATCTGTAACAGAAGCAACTGTTTATGCTACAGAAAAGTGTTAAAGTCTGAACTTACAAGGAAAAAAAAAAAAAAGGGCATAAGCTAATGTTTTTTCTTAACATATATGTCACACATTTTAAGTAACAAGAAATAGTAAGCTTGCTCTTTTGAGCCAACAAAAGAAGCGTTCTGCCTGCTAAAGAGTATTTCTTATACAGAATTTAAGAGACATACTAGCAACAAAGAGATGCATAAAAACACACTGAATGGGAGTTGGGCACATGCACGCCACTGCAGCCCTAATGCCTAGGGGAAGAAAAGCATTAGAAATTTAACTGTACATTTTTTAGATTTAACACTACCATTCTATTATCCACATGTTTTGAACAGTATAAAGGAACAGAACATGAATTAGGTCTTTAGGGTGCAGTGAGAAAAGACAAGGAGGAGATATATAAGTGAGGAGTCTTGGTTCCTTGTGATTCAATCCCCTTCCACTGTTTCAGTGAGCTGGATCAATCCCCAGAGCAACAGAACAAGTTGTGCTGGCAGCACAGTATTTAAATGTCTACTATTTACATCGGCAGAAGGTATCTAGATACAGATCTTTGCAAGACCAGTTTTTTCATATAAAGTTCAAGAACTACTTTGAGCTCTTAGTCCCAGTACCTGCTCCTCATTGAAAACCTCACAGCTGTGGGATCCCTAAGGAGATCCCTAAGCTGTGTTCCCAGCCCGGAGGCCTCAATTGCTCATCCGAGCAAGGCTGTCAGAAGCCTGGAGAACAGACGTATTTTAGATGCAGTTTTCTTTCCCTGTATTAGCAGTAAGAGGAAATAAATACTGCTCCTGCTAAATTTGATCTCTTCCTTCCTCCTCAAGGACAGAAAAATCTTTTCAGAGGCTGGTAATAAACAATAAAAAAAGCACTTTACTGGCCCCAACCCAAATCTTCATCTATGCCAAACCTGGCACCACTGCCAGTGATTCACCATGACTATCCTAGCCAGAGCCAATTCCCCACCCACATACAACAAGAATCTTCAAGAGCTGAAAGTCTGCATCACAAAGCAAATAATCACAATATCTCAATTTGTTCTCCATAGCCAATGGATAACAAGTTTCTTTGTTAAACGTTGCACTGATACTTAAGAGTACAAGGAAAAATACTGACACTTTCTAGAACTTGAAGGCATCTTAAGCACCTACTTGAGTTTGTAGGTATGCTTGATGGCATTAAAATCAGTTCAGAAAAAAAAAAAGGTTACTGCTTTTTCATGATATTCAAAGTTTACTATTAAAGTTACCACCAAGCCTGAGGGAAATAATTTCTAGAGGCTAAAAGCAGTCCAAAGGAACACACTGTTTACAAGTCAAAAGGTTACTATGTGGTAAGCTGATCAGCCCTCAGTTTACAAGGAAGAGTAAATTAAGATTTCCTCTTGAACAGGAAGTCTGGTCGCATCCTATATTAGCAGGTGCTAGAGCAGCATTAATTCCACTTCCTTCTAAAAAGATAATGTTTACATGGAGTTTTGGCTCACCCCAAGAGCAAGATCTGATCAATAAAGAGAAACCAATTCAGAAATGGGCGTGTTGTCATTTATGAGGAAAATATCAAGCCAAAACACAAGGATGAAAAAGGTTAATGAGCCACTATAAGAAGTCCAAAAGGTACAGACACAGAGGCAACATCATTTAGGAAAAACAAAAAAACAAACCAGAGTTCCTTTTGAAGTACCAACCACTTGTGTAAAAGCTAAAAGGAAACTGCTAGAGCAGCTAATAGTGGGCTAAAGTTACTTCTTCCCTGCCCCCCCTCCCCAGTCAAGAATCAATTAAATTGCAGTTCTAATTTTTTCACATCTGACTAAATAAGAAAGCCAAATATAGAGAATCCATAAGGATTCGCATTGTTCAACAGACAAAGAAAATTCTTATTGGAATCAAGATTCTACTTCCTTTGTCCTTCCCCTCTGCTGACTTCATCAGCTCTAACTTGTCTTTACAACCCAGCACATGCAAAACAAAAATCAGGCCCGGCTTAATCTTAGCCCTTGCTGGGTTATTAGCAGTACAAAGAAGCTACCATAAATAGATTGTTACAGTTTAGTAACTTCCTGATGAGAGGTTGAAGTACAGGCATCTGCTCCCAGACCAAAGCATCCCTTTGGGTCAGAATTAACACAGTGTGATAGGGAGAGAACAAAAACTGCTAGTTATCTTGAAACCAAGAACTTGCAGAAGAGACATGGTAATTCTACAGGCACACTTCACAGCTTCCATTTTCCTTTAGTGAGAGTCTGGTGGCAAAAGAAAATGAGAATTCAAATAAAAGCCTGGAGGAAGGGGAGGTGGCAAGAGTTAACATTAGCAAAAATTATAAACAACATCTCAGTCTTCAGATTAAAACAAAACAAACCAACTGTGCAGAAAAAAATACTGTTGTCATTGACAAGTAGATAAAGCCACAATAATTCAGCTTAGTGTATACTTGGCTATAATACAACAATGGGGCTTCAAGCAGCTATATTCCAGGATAAGGAAAAAAAGACTTTCTTCAGTAAAACTCAATGTGTTTAAAGTAGTAAATTTAGCATCAGGGAAACCTACAGAAGTACTCATCACTACACACAGTTCAAAGGTACATGTGTCCTCAGAAGCAGGAGGGGGTGAAAAAAAAAGAGGGAAAGAAAAGAGAAATAGATTTGCCTTTCCCCCCCTCCCCCCCCCGAGCCATTAAAGACCTAAACTCAAGTCCAGTAGAACAGATTTTCCTAAGGACTACACTTTCCCTATGTTCTTCTGAAACAGTTAAAATTAAGGAAAAAGCTGACAGTGGTCTTTGCTTTCCTCTGAGGATATTTGTATTATAATTATTTAGTGAAAGCTAGGTTGAAACGGAGCATTTCCAAATGAGATGGAACAAGATCCAGTGTTGCTGTATGTAAAAAGATACATTATTAGGAGGAAAAGGCCCTGAGCAATCTGGTCTAACTAGACCTGCTTGGGCAAGGAGGTGGGACTAAATGACCCTGGAAGTTTTGTTCGGGTTCCATTTTATGATAAATTCTGCAGTGGCAGTTAAGGAAGTGACGTGGAACAGTAAAGAGATCCAGATGGTCTGCAAACCATGGTCCCTCAGCACCTTGCATGATTTAACTCCTCCTTATCCCAAAGGAGGATGCCTATCTGCTAACACAGCATGAAGTTAGGGTGCTCTCGATGGTCAGCTTTAACTCAGATGTTTTGTACTATCTTCCCACATGGTTTATTCTCCTGGTTTAATCACCTCTGGCTATTTGAGAGTCCTGAATCTTCTGTGCAGAAAGTTCAGCTGAGAAACTTGGTCTCACACATCTCATCCAATCACTGATCTACTCTGGTTAACCTTAAAGAAAAGTTTCGTAATAGAAAAGAACGAGA
Organism: Empidonax traillii; assembly: GCF_003031625.1. NCBI lineage: Eukaryota > Metazoa > Chordata > Aves > Passeriformes > Tyrannidae > Empidonax > Empidonax traillii. Next base: position 469,870 of record NW_020955621.1, on the reverse strand, counting down.
GGATACGTAAATAAATTCTGTTCTACACCTATCTGCAGATCTTTGTCAGCACTTCATGCATAAATACATCTAAACCACTAACGTGAAGAAAGTCAAAACTATTTCTGCAGTCTAGGTCAGAATATGGGATCTAAAAATAAATTTAAAAAATCTCAGGCAGGATGTAGGCAATGTGGTATAAGCCTTTAAATACCACAGGTTATACTTTACTGGTATATTGTGCTTTCTACAAAGGTTGAAGTGAAGATCATTATGACATATTTTTTTAAGTAGGCTTTTTGGAAGGAGCTTCTCCCAATCATGTTTCAAGTGTAAACTGGGGCCAAAACACTCAACACAGGAAAATGAAGCAGAACAGTGACATTAAGAGCAGAAGCAAAATGCATCATTCAGGGGTGGGGGAGAAATAACCCTCTTAAATAGAAAACCACTAAATTTTCTAATGACGTGAACAGGATGGTGTTGCATAGGCCAGAACAATAGCTTTATATTAGTTATTTACTTAAAATAACTATAAGAAAGTCTGTTTAAACTTTTAAGAGATTACTTCTTACATAGCAGGCAGCAGTTTTGTCTAGTTGTTAGATCCTACAATACTGAGCATCTGGATTCAATGTTAATAGGTAGTACAGTACTCATTCACTAAGATTTGTCACAACCACTTTACCTACTTTCCTACCTTCGAAATAGGCAAGACAATTTTGTAAATAGGAAAGGGAAATATGCTCGTTAATAAACTCAAATAATTTAATTACCTGAAAGCTTGCTATCTTTTCCCCTCACCCCCAGCATTCTTATCACACCAAAAGATACAAACCCTTCCCTACCAGCTTTTTTCTCCTCTAATAACGGAAGTTATTGAAAGTTAACAGTCTCTCCCCAGTACTCTTTAGAGTTTTGTCAATGAGTTGATAGAGGGGATGGTTCAAAATGTTTTAGGCAGAACACTGCTCATTTAATTTGCAATAAGTGTCTCTAAGAGTGTGCCTGCATTTGCATTAGTTCACACCAGGAACATGCTTTTTAAGTGAACTGCCTGATCATTCCTGTTGATGGTGCATTTGTTCACATCACAGAGCAATTCTGGAACAAAGACATTGGATTCCTTTTAGGTTAAACTAAGGTAACACATCACAGTGTAATCCAGGAGCACACCTAATGTGTTCCATCTGCAAGCAGGCACTCAGTCCACAAGAACAGACTAGAGCTAGCCTAAAATTTAAAAACCTGAAGTGTTTTGAGTATAGGTAGTGGGTTCTCAAGGTCACTTTGATCTACTGTTCTAGTTCAGTTGCACTACCTACACTATTACAGACACAAGTTCAAGTACTACCTGCTTTACTTCCTGTACACCTGCTCACACTCTCCTGGAAACAGCATCCACCTTTAGGATACATTCCATGCCTTCCTTGCCCACTAAACATCCAAGCAAGTGAACGCAGAGTGTGCCTCAGTTCACTGACCAATACAGAAACAAAACGTGGGACTCTGTGTAACTTATTGTGTCTACTTGTGAAACAGTTGCCAACATTCCCAAAGGGCTTACCACTAGAACATAAAAAAGCAACAATAAAAGTGTACTGGCTACTACAACAGGGAAGAACACTAAATACGATGAAAGGCATAGTAATTGCAATAATTTTACAAGATCTCTGAAACCCAAAGCTGTGATACAATATCTTACACCAGAGAGGTGACAGGAGACAATGTACTGGTACCAAGTGCATTCCTGCAGGGCCAAAACAACAGCCTTAAGCTCCTTAAGGGAGCAGGAACTGAAGGGATCAGATGCCAAAGCAGCTAGCACACTGCTCAAACAAGACTGTTTCTAGTTTACTGCTCAGAGCAGTTTATGAGATTTCTCATAATTCCATTCTGGAAAAACTGTGGAAGCTCCCCACCTCTCAATTCCCCCCCCTGCACTTTTAGAAGCAGGAATAGCATTTCCTTTTTTTCAGCTCTTTGTGAACTTTTGTTAGTTCTCCACAGTCTTTCAATAACAACTGGTTTCAAGAGGCCTCACTGGATCACCTTGAATATAAGGATGAGTTTACAAGACTCCGGGGGCCCTTTTTCACTGTGGTTGGTTTGAGAGGTTTTTTTGAAAGTTTAGGCAGAGTTCCCCAGTGCTGATGTTAACCATGTTATCTACCCAACTGCCATAAAAATGTAAATGAGATATCAATGGTATTGGTAGGCTTTCTACTGGAAAAAGATAGGAAGACTATGCAAGTCTAAGATTTAACAAAGAATCTCTAGAACACTATTACACCACCAATATTCCAGTTCATCTTGCAACTCAAGCTTTTGATCTGTGCAGAGAAAGTACTCAGTGCTTGCTCTGCATGAATAGTCAAGCAAGTTCTGGCCCCTAAAGTCCTCCCATCACTAGGGAGATGCCCAGAGCCCTTGCAGGCTCTGCTGGACACAAGAAATCAGCTTTGTGAGCAGGGCAGAAGTGGAATATGGGGACTACAGAAGGCAGGGCACTGGACAGAAATTTTGAGAAATCTGTTTCAATGGGACAAAAAAAGGATATGATTAAACAAAAAAAAACCAACTCAACTCCATAACACTAATATTTTGTCACATATAGTTCAAAATTAACTCTAGAATAAGTCAGTTGAAAGCACATAAACCTCAATGTACAAGTTTTTGTTACAAATACACTTGCTTTGTTCACCTTGCACAAAATTCAGATAAGAGCTCTCTTAACGATCCCATTTCTAATTCATTTCAGTTAGTCTACACATTCTTAAGAAATTCTGTATCGGAGTTGTGCGAAGTAAGACTGGCATTGCCCAGGTCCTACCATAGCTCCAGAAACTGAACACAACCTGAGCAGCGTCAAGGATTTGACTCCTTTTGTTTTGCTTTGGATGAGAAAGTTAAACATTCAAAGGCAACAGGAGAAGCAAAAAGACTTCTGAAAATACCATCATCCTGGCAGGAATATGACAATGTAGGCCAGATATGAGGCATATCTGGACCTCAACCAAAGCCATACCACTCTGGATAACAAGGAAGTGAAAAATTAAGCTGTTAAGCCTAGTGACAGTTTATGAGTGGTACCAAACATAGTCAGGTCAGCAGTTTTAATCGAGGAAGGAGACTGTCACTTGTGGTTTCTCTATATTCAACTTTGCTAATTGCAAAAGGTGGTTGAACCTAAGCCAGATATGAGCCATTAGATGAAACTTCATTCTCCTCTAGACAGCTTAATGGAATTTAACAAAGTACTCTGAGTGATGTAAAAACATACAAAAAGCACCAACATCATGGCTCAGTGATGTTGCTTCTTTGATAATCCTTCCTACTACTTTGGCCTGGTGAAATCAATAAACAAGACCATCTGGTCTGCCACTGCAGACCAATGTTTATTGACTTTCTTTATCCACTTTGGATAAAGATAGGTTTGTTTTCTTTTTAAGTTAAGAAGCTGGAAATTTCCCATTCTTGCAATACTCAGCTAAGTTGCTTTTGCTTTCCTCAAGGATGTTTTTTTTCCTCATTATTCAGGAAATTTTTGTTTTTTCTGAATTGCATCCACATTGACAAAAAGCTATTGCCTAGACCCAGCCATATCATAAAATCATCTCCTACATCAGGGCATCCTCTTTTTTTTCCCCCTTTTTGATGAAAACTCAAAGAAAAGAAATGGAAAAATATCTCAACACTAACTTTCTCAAAACAGTGGGTACATGAACTTACCCAACAGATGATGAACAGTTAGAACTAATGGCATACCCTTTATTAACAGTCCAAGGTAATTTAGTTATTTCTAAGATCTGATTTCATTATAACTTTTAATCCAAGGACAGCTCTATGTTACATTAGAACTTAAAGAATGGAGGGTAAATCCTTCCTATGAGAGCTAGGTTGAAGCCTTAGAGACACAATGCTTAATTTACCTGCGTGCCCAAGCAAGTTAAAGAAGGAAGCTGTTTTCCAACTTTTCTACTTAAAAACATCACTGCAAATTTTGGCAATCAAGTAGCTATTGGCAGCAGTAGATTTCCATGCATCTCACACCCATATTTTTCTCACATTTTCATTTTCTTTCTGAATTAAAAAAGGACATTGTTTTCACCTGTTAAATGACTGTGGCAACTCTCCAAAAAGCAGGATGAAGGAATCTAGATTAAAATTCAATAGCACCAAACATAGCAGTTTCTTTTAAATAACAGCTTCCTTTGTACTGCTGAAGATAAAGGTCATATCTGTAAACCTTGTTTATTTTTAGTTCAGCATCATTTTTCTACAGAAAGTATTACCCATTTCTGTTAAAAGCAACATTTCTAATATAGTCTAATAACTGTTACAGAACAAAAGTTAAAGACAGCTGTGTGAACACGCTCAGGCTACCAAATCACTATTCAAGAGGTAGCTGAGAACTTTCTGCAGTTTTGCAGAGTGGCTGCTGTTCTAAAACTTTTTGATCACAGATCTATCACTTCAGCAGACAGGCATTAAAAAACAAGGCATATAATCCACTATTCCTTCTCTCAGTGCTTTCTGATGATAGAATCCACCCAACAAAATAGCGAGATACCTGGACAGAGGCCTTAAATAGATTCAGTGCTATTTTTGTGAGTTTAGTTTAGCAAGGGAACACCTGGAGTTCGCTACCAGATGCTTCTTCACATTAGGAACAGGCTGCAAGGAAAGGCTTTCTTGTATAAAACTACATATTGACAGGCACCTTAAAAAAAAGAAACATAGCCACTCAGCCCCCCATCTTCAAAGGTTTTATATTCCCTTCTTTAAAGCTTCCTCCTCCTCTCCAACTTCTGTCTTCAGATTCATTTCTCTGTGATACCGGCTGTAAGTTAAACGAAACTGCGCCAATCCCTCTCCCTCCCCTATGCCCCATAAAAAGAAAAACAAAAAAAAGGTACTGCTTTCTGTTTGCTCAAACCTGTTTCTTTTACACCTTTAGCCAAAAGACTTCTTGCATTCAAAAAGCAAATATTCACAGGCTCCTGGATGTTCCTTTGAAACCTACAGGACTCCAGAAACCCTTACATGAATCAAAATTCATTAAAGTAGGTTCTCAAGGGGAAAAATCTGTTCCTGGAAGGCTCAGGGGAAGGAGTGCTTCTTCCTCAGGCAGAAGTGACACTGGTCCAGCTCTCAACCACAATCTCTACTTCTAACCTAAAAAAATCACCAACAGCAGTAGGGGCACACAATACTTGAAATCACAAGGAAAATATTTAGTGATATGGAAAGATTAAAGAGCCATTGTTTAAATATCTGCCTTGAAAAAAAATCTTTTAAGGGACATTTTATAGTTCTTGAGAAGTAAAACAACACACATATCCTGAAGTGCTGCAAATTTCAAATTTACAGTTTTCAGTCAGATCTGAGAGTTATTGTCATGGTTTTGACCAAAAATTCAGCCACTTGAACCCATGACAGTTACAACACACCAAACCTTCAACAAGTCAGCTGCATCTACTGATGGAAGTTTCAGGGCAGTAAGAAACCACTCTGTGGTGCAGTGATTTAAGGCTTACTTTGTTATCTGCCATACCCCAACTGACAGAAGCTTCAGGCTCTGCAGCAGGATGGGACTTGTCCACATGTCACCTACCATCAGCTCACAAAGTGGCACCTCAACCCCAGCTTAGCTCTAAGCCCAGCTAAACTAAATTCTCTGCATCCTACTTCTGCCACTTCTGTGACGGATGCAGTAATTAGAAGTAGAAGGATGAAGCAAAATTGCCTTAAACTGTCACAAGCTTGCCACAAGTGGTATTTGTCAGCTCTCAGGGGATTCTGTCAGCCAGTTCAGTTTCACATCATTGCAATCAAGCAGGTTCAACACAGCTTACTAAGGAACCACTGCATAAGTCTACTCTCACAGTGATGCACTCCACTCTGACCACAAATAAACTCAAGAACTTACACAGAATACCAAACTTGCAAGTAGACCTGTCCCATTTCTTCAACAGTCAGTGTAAAAATAACACCCATTTCCCCTTGACCTACTATGTTGAATGCCTGAACCCTTACAGGAAAACAATCAACTCCCCCTGCTATCACAGTCTACTTAAGTTGCATCATGAAGTTAAAGGGAACATTTTAGACTCCGGCCTCATATTCAAGGACCAAAAAAGTTTACCTGGGGTAGAAAGTTTAGGTTGGGGTTGCTACTGTATCCCCATTACTAACAAAACCCTTTCTTTCTTGCAACAAAGTCCGGTGACCAAAATATATGTGGAGTGTTCTAGGACTGTGAGCATTCTCTGATTGTAACAGCCCAAAGAACAAGTTGCCCTTTTTATTTGAGAGGAACAAGTAGTACATAGAGAACAAGACTCCTAATCATAAGGATTTTGAAAATAATAAGCCAAAATATTTTTCTCCTTTGAAAAAGGCATAGTTCTGAATTACATGAAGCAAATCTGTTCAGTCCTATATGAGTGAAAAATACAACAGCATCACGAAACAGTATAAAAGTATATGCAATTCTTATGCTCGTGACATCTACTTCAGATCTATTACCATCCATGTTCCTACATAGAATTTTTCCATTTTAATGTAGACTTTTTTAAAAGTAGCAACACACAGAGAAAACACTAGAGATCAGTACTCCTAAACAGAAGATACTCAAGCATGCAGACTTACTTGCATTCCCCAGGTACACTGCAACCCCCATGGAGCAAATTACATCCTTGTTTACACACAGCTGTAAACACAAAAAGATTTAGGCATCAGTCTGGGCAGCCAGGTGTCCACTAGTGCAGCAGCAATCTGGAGTTGTTCAGCTATGGCTTCTGTCATTTAGTCTGCCTGTTGTTTGTGCAAAGCAGGCTCTCTTTTGCCATGTTCAAACAGTTGTTGCTCTTCCAGCTAGCAATTTCACAAAACACAGCCCCATTACCACCAAAAAGGTTTGCAGCAAGAGTTTCAGCACTGAAACATTTCTCAAATAAAGTTATTTTTAAAACCTGGTGTTATGCTGGAACCCCCAAACTTCAAATGATACACATGACCTTGAGTAATCCCTAAAATTGGCTCTCCCCATCATTAACAAGCTTTTTAATGAAAAGGAACAGAAAACAAAACCAAGAAGCCCTCAGCAGAAAGAAGAGTATATCAAATAATTTTAGTACTAATTACTGATAAAGGCAAAAGGCAAAGAGATTTGATGGAGTGGTACATTAAAAGAGATGACTACACTTGAATTTCTACTCACATTAAGAGCTATCGAAAAGCTTTCAGCTTTGCATACTATACAATTAAAATTTTTCATTTGCAAAACCAGTGTTATGAGGGCATTTCTCCAGGATTAAAGTCTACAGTATTACTGATGATATCACTTCAATAAAAATCTTACATTAAGGGATGTAATACATCATTTTGCTTTGAAGGAACACTACCATTGAATGAAGGCAATTAGTAAAAAGATGTTTCACTGTTTTGAATCCTACATTTTTCCTAAGTGTCCACAGAACACACCAGAAGCAACACTCTGCGCCACTTTTCACAGAGAATGTTTTCTTTCAGAGATTTGTATTTAAACACAAAAAGTCTATATGTGCTAAAATTAATACACTACAGGACTGACCCCACAGAAATACCTGCTGCAGTTTATTCTATATATACACACACTAGGGCTAACCTAAAACAAAGGAAGCATGCTACCTTGTTTACATTCTTCGCCCATCCAACCTTCCATGCAAGCTTTGTTTCCGTTTTGATCGCACGTGTAGTGACCAACAAAGTCATCTCGAGGGCCGCAAAACTTATTGCACAGGGCGCTGTAGTAATTTTCGTCACACTTCACCCTTATCTGTACTTCAAAATGGGCAACAGGACCATTGATTTGTAGTGTCTTCCATCGATCTTCTGGGTTGATCATGCCAGCATGTGCCACTCGTTCTATTAACAAGTCTTCACCTTTTTTTTTTTTTTTAAAAAGAAAAAAAAGGTAAATTCAAAAGGTGGTAAGTTCAACAGCACACAAGAACATATGGAATCCAATCAACAGTATTCAACTGGTTAAGATAAAACCTAGTGAAGAAAATGTTAAGATGATAAAGATCTACTGTGTAACTGAATTTTCCTTTGCCTTGCAAAGTTCATTACAGGAAGGCCAATTTAAAAAAGTGTCCCAAAGGAAATATTAAAAAACCCTGGAACATAATCCATAGGAAATAGCTTATTTTTCAAGGCAGCCAAACATACCACACCCACACGCTGACAACTAGCAGCTTTATCTTGATTTGAGGCTCTTTTTGCCTCCTCTTTGTTCTTATAAAATTGCAAAATCTGCATAATCTAGGAGCTGAGATATTAAAGTTCTCCAGTGTGAGTTTCATTTTAAATATAAACCAAAACACAATATATTCAATATGCTATGAAATTACTGAGCAATAGTAAATGCTCTGGTGGGCTTGCATTATTGTACATAAACTGGCTTGGTGCATTTTATCATTCTCTCTACAATAAAGGCAAAACATCTTTAAGAAGCATTTCAGAGAACACTGTGCAGCTAATATTTGACATTTTGAGAAGAAATAAAGAAGTGAACCCAGGACTGTCAAGGGCCATTATTAACTCTGTATCCAGCTTATCCTTATCCCCAGTGAAACTACTGATAACCATGATCCTTGCTGCAACACACTTTATAAGCATCCTGCCTTGTCCCCATGGAAAGCAGCAGCACTCCTACTGCCAGGTTCCATTAAATGAGACTAAATGTGCACAGAGTATCATCTATCACAGGGGACAAGAGGAGTCTAAGATATAAGGTTGTGGAAACTGCCAACACAAAAGTATTTTCATTTTTAAGAATATCCATTTTGTACTTTTATCCACGTAATTCTTGGTATAGAAGCTTCAATACTAGGAGAAGAGACAGAATTACAATCAGTACAATGAAATTATATAATGTCTTCAGTAAACACTGAGAATAAGCAAAGCACAGTAATGGGTAAGGGCAGACAGTGAGTAACCTCAGTGATAGGAGTTTTCTAATGGTTTCACTATTCAAAGCTGGTACCATTCTACTGCAAGAGTTTTTCTAGGTGACTGCAAGCTGCAACTGGAATGCCAAACACTATTTTAGGACAAGAAAAAGGTACAGAGAAGCTTCACTTGTACACATTAATTTCACACCCATTTATGAAATCACTATAATAATGCCAGCTAAGAGCTTGAACATTCATTTTCTTGAAATAAAATTTATTTAAAGTGTCTATTAAGAAAAATGAAAAACCAAAAAACTTGCACACAGCAAGAGGCTGAAAAGGTAGTAAGATAAACTCTAAAGTTCAAATTATTAATAATGTAAAACATACCAAGCTGGTAGCAAGCAATATTACGCTACCACTTTCAGCAAATATATTTTACCTACTTACTTTCTAGAACTCCTTAACCTAATCTGTTCAGAAAACCAAAGGAGTGACTGCTTCTCAACTAGAAAGTTATTGACAGCAGAGAAGTATCCTGTCTCCTCGTACCAAAGCAGCATTTTCCCCTCAGCATGTAAAAGGACTCAAATGACAATTTTTAGTCACTCCAACATTAAAGAAAAAGGAAAGCTACAGAAGTAGCCAGCTCTGCAAAACATTTTATTCTCTTGATATCTTTGTTCAAGCTTGCCTCTATAAAAATGTTTTCTCTTAAAATTAAAGAATATTGAACTTAAAAAAACCCAACCTTTTTAATTAAGCGTTGAAAGTACTCCAGTTATTAAGAACTCATAGTATCTCTCTGCTTTAATATTAAAAGTGGTATTGCCATGTATAGGCTATAAGTCATGCTTGCCTGGACTAGTCTGCATAAAACATTTCTTGGCTAGCTGAGACACACTGAAGTCTACCCCTGTTCTTTAACTCTCTCATTCCTATACACTAACTCCTCTGGCATCCAGCAGTACCTGGATGATAGAGGCAGCAGAGTGGACAAGAAACATGCAAGACTGAAAAGGCTGACTGCATTTTATTTTTGACTTAATAGAGTATTTATGGTACCAGTCACCACTAAAAGATTCATGATTAGATAAAATCATAGAATTGTTTAGGTTGGAAAAGACCCTTAAGGTCATTAGTTCAACCATTAACCCAGCACTGCCAAGGTCACCACTAAACCATGTCCACAAGAGTCACATTTACCCATCTTTTGAATCCCTCCAGGGATGGTGGCTCCACCACTTCCCTGGGCAGATTTCAACATCATTTTATATAATCTTATTCTTCTCCAATGACAATTGATCTGCAAAACTATAAAGGAAAACATGCTGAATCACTGGATGGTCAAGGAAATTCAAACAAATAGCGAATATGCACTACAGAGCTATTTTTCAGCTAAAAGCAACAGTGGCTCCTTAAAAACAGCTGCAGCAGCCACTGCTATAAAAGTGTTTCCTCAAAGTGCATCAGATGGACTGAAGAACACGTCCTGAGATGAAAGGAGTGGCTTAAATAATAAAAACCTTATCAGGCATCTTCAGGCTAATGGAGATTCATAAGACCCAGTTAAACAACTGGAACAAGCATTACAGCTACTGCAAATATACCTATGCAGAACAGACCTCTTGATATCAGGGGTTGAGAACAGGGGAAATAACCCAAGAGTGCCTTTTTTTTTTTTTTTTTTTGAGCACTCAAACTTTGTCTTCACAAGCTCCTCTGAAAAATAATGTATTCAGAGTCTTAAGAGTTTTTCCTCAAGCTTATATCAGTACAAGTAGGGCTTCACAGCCTAAATAAGCAAGCCAAATAATTTACCCTGAACCACAGAAGGCATCAGAAAAATCAGCTCCAAGTCATTTAGTTTCTAACACTAAATTGTCAAGTACCAGAGTACCAGAATTCTGCATTACTTCTAATTTAAAACTGATCCAAGCTACAAGGTGCATCTTACAAAGAGATCTGTAATCAGAGGGAGGAATGTGTTTGTCAGGGTTCCTCCTTCCTCCCCCACAATACCAAAGTGCTTCTGAAGATATTCCAGTCTCTCTCACCTAACTGTTTTGATGAGACAAGTTTGCTCCCTGCATCTGGCTTTGCCAAGAAAGTTCACCTTAGGGACTCAGAGCCATTACTTTTAGCTCTCAGTAAAGGCAATGGGCCGTATGACTGAATTTGTCTGGTTATTGGTCAAAAAAGTAGCATTCGTTACTTAAACTACAACCCCCCCCTCCCCAGCAATTAGGCTTCTTCTCCTTGATTAATAAGAAGCTTTTTATGAGCCTGTCTAGAAAAGCAGATAGTGGTACAGGTGTTTGCACAAAAGGAGATGATGGCTAAAAGGTAGTTCCTTAATTGATGTTCCCAGAGCATCTGAGTTTTGGAAGTCTTACCTAAAGAGTATGCAGTCAGGAGCCACAGTACACAAATAAAAACACTGCTCATCAACACTCTAACTTTTAGCAGAAGTCAGACATTCCCAACTGGCCACTCACAGGGCCGTGCAAAAGGTGATGCTGGTACCTGTCTGCAAGGGAACACACACACGGTACCACGGAGATTCACTTCCAAAGGAACAGAAGGTGCCCTTTCCAGTAAGCACATTCTCCTCAGCCATTTTCAAGCACACACTTCAAAATGCCTTAAGGACAGATTAGTCTCCTACAGATTTAATGGGAAAGAGGAAGGCAACCACTGCATCCCTGCAGCGGGCTTGTAGTCAAATGGAAAGTTATTTCACATGTGAGGATGCCAGGTTGCTTTGTAATGGCAGGGCTGGGTCAGATCTCTGCTACACAGCTCCAAGTTTGCCAAGTCAAATGACTTACCTGGAAAGCAGCAGGAGTTGCTGTGACAGATGACAGCAAGCAGGCCATTTACAGTGACTTTGTATCTAAGCCAGTTTCCTCTCCCCCTCTTCCCCCCCCTCCCAAAGCAAACAAGTGGTAACAACTACACTGCCACAAGCTAACCTCTGAGCCAACCCCGGGGCACAGAGGAGGAGGAAAACATAGGAGTAGGTCAGGAATCGGGGTCTGGAAGACCCTCTTAAGAGTTCATAGTTTAAGTACAGGGGAAGAATTTGCCCTGGCAAACTTGTTCTTGAGGTGGTACTTCACAGATCTGCTTCTGAGCCCCCCTGCCTTGCTTTCGATGAGTGCAAGGAAGAACACGGGATACCACAGCACAGGGGGGAAGGGAAGAATAACAAGCGTTCTAGAACCTCTAAGTTGTTCACTGGAAACCCTACTTTCTAGGTTTTAGGGTTTCTTTTGTTTGCTTATTGTTTGGTTTGGTTGTTTGTTTTTGTTGTTGTTTCATTTTTATTTTGTTGGAGGGATTGTTTTGTTCTGGTATTGGGTTTTGGGGCTGTTTTGTTTTGTATGTTACCCACTTGAGAGTCCAAGCTGAAACACAGAATCTACATTTAATTTTCAGCCTTACTCATCCTCATTAAAGGAAAGCAAAACCTGACTCTGGAACTAATTAATCAGCTTATAAACAGACTCTGGCAATTACTTTGATTAATCTTTCTTACAGTAGCAACAGAAGATACATGTAACCTGATCCACAGATCAGCACAGTGTTCAGGACTGATAGGGAGCTAAGCTTTCCACAGATACTCACTTCGCCCCTCCAGGATGCAGATACAGTTTGTCTTTTTTTCTGGAGAAGTTTCCATATTCCCTTTCCTATTCTCTTACACGTGAATTTTTACCAATCTGCCCCTGTGTGGCAGTTCAGAAGTCCTTCTAAAAATACAAGAGAAGCATCTTTGCCTGTTGACAGATTTACAAGGCAAAGCCTACTGGAGAACTCACTGCAAAGATCAAACAAATTCCCCCCAAAAAAAAAAAAAAAAGGCAAAACAAAACCAAACCAAACAAAAGAACCCTTCATCATTAAGGAATTCTTCATAGGAATCTTATATACAAGTGCAAATTACAGCATGGCAAAGCAACAGATCTCTGTCATGGAATTGGTAAACAGATTACAGAAACATTTAACGAAGACAAGCACTTAGCTAGTGTTCTGCAAAATTACAGGCCAAGAAAGCCTTCCCAAATTGACATGACAAGCCTTCTAGTTTCAGATGCAGTACGACTTAGCAGTACCTCTTTGGCAGCCTAAATTAAAGGGAAGTTCACTTTCCATTAGCAGTTTCTCATGAGAGCTAAACCGTAATCTGACACTTAAATAGACTCCTGCAGTTCACAGAAACTCAAATTAAGGAGATGGCACACTGGGCCTCCAGAAGGCACTCTATATCCTGTTGGCCTGAAGTTCACAAAAAAAAAAAAAAAAAAATTGTGACATGAATGCAAGTAAAGAGATTTGTTAGAGCATGTTAAACTAAAAAGCACAACAAAGACTTAACACAAGCCTGAAGTGATTGCCCTCTTACCAAATGTATTTAAAAGAAATACTGGGGGTTAAAGTTACAGGTCTGTAAGAGGATTCTGCATATCCTAAGATATATGCAAAAGTTATGAGACCATTTTTTTTTCAAGAAGCTTTCTATTAAACATATGCAGCACTTAAAATACATACAGATGACTTGGAGGGTAGGCTCCCCATGTTCACCCTCTCCTACACCATCTCATGAGTTGATATGCCACCTAGACCTAGGGAATTTCACTCTAATATTTGCTGTATTAGCTGCCCCTAGGTAAATTACTCCCAAGCTGGAAAGTATTTAAAGGAATTATCTTCCTGTAGTACTTTTTGAGCAAAGCATTCGAGAGGATTCCTCCAATCTGTTGCTTTGTAGGATATCTAAACTTATTCATGATTCAAGCTTACTCTGCTCAGCATACAGGAGCTCATTTTGAATACCACATCCAGTTTTGGGAAGTGCCATTCAAGAAGGATGTGGACAAACTCAACTGAAGGGTTGCAGCACCACAAATATCAGAGATTTAAAGAGAACATAGCTAATAAAAAAGTTTGAAGAAGCTGTTAAACACAACAAAAGTTTAATTCTAACAGAAGAAGGGTTCAGGAGCAAATTACAAAGTCATCATTGCTGTGCCTACCAGTGGAGATAGAAAAATCTGTTAGGAAAATTCACTAACATACAAGTGGGACTGATACCCATCTTCAAGAAAAAGGACCTTGAAACTCTAACATAGCCTTAATATTAATTCAGCTTTGCCAAGTTTTTATGCTTGATGCATTTTGGTAAGAATGGTCAGTGAAGCAGGGAATGATGGAATTGATAATTAGAAACAGATGATGATTTGGGACATAATCCCTTTGCTACCTTAATGTTCAAATATTTATCTTCCTCTACATTAATCCCAACCAAAATGAAATAGTCCACCAATAACCACAGTGCAAGTCTGAGGTTCACTTAACACTTGTAGCCAGAAGCACTGATTATTTTAAGACAGATTTGTAAACCATTATTAAAGAGTAGGTTCAAGCTGGAGTCCTACTTTAGCAACAATATAGAGATCAGCTATAATCACCTTTATGATTTTCAAGATTTTATACAATAATCTTGCTTTTCTCAAATTAATAGCTCTGCTCATAGTGAACCTTAACGTTTACAGACTGAAAATACAAGGTACTTGAGGAGAAACAGAGAAGCAATCATACCACAATTTAGAACGCTCAAAAACAGAAAGCCTGGTTTCTTTATGGGAAGCAAGAATGCTTAGTTGTTTATCTGATCATGAGAAGTACTGCACAGCATGGTTAAAGGCAAACTGAGGAGAATTTAAAAGTGCAACTCTACAGCACAGATTATTTTCCTTTTCTTAAAAAAAAAAAAAAAGAAAAACAACTACAACTATTTTCTACCATTTTTTAAAGCTAATTATCAGAGTTGTGTTACAACCTTCACTTACTATTGTCCACTATTTTTCCTACATAGCAATAATTTTTCATGGTTCCTAACCCAATAGTCACTGTTTGGATATGTACAAGCCCTTTCCTTAGCCAGCAGGTTTGCACTCAGGCTGATTGGGTGGGATGGCTAATTGCAGCAGCAATACCATTTATCCCCCCCAATTTGCATACAAACAGCACAGAGTTAGTACAAACTCCAAGTTTTACACAGATACTCACCAGCTTTTGTATCGTTATCCCAATCCCATGCTTCCAATATTAATGTGAACGATCTCTGAAAAGAAACAAGACACCAATTAGACAATAATAAAAAGCTATTGGTTACAAACCAGACAAACTGTGATTTCAAATAAGCAGATATTCTTGCTACAATAAAGTCAAATGAAAGCAGTTAAAAATTTCACTTCTCTGTTGTCATGTGAAAGCCCTCGAAGGCATCTTCTCAAAAGCATGAAATATAACAGCATTAAAAATTGTGGGGCAAACCATGCTAACAGCAAAACAAATACATTCCCCCCCACACACAGAGGACTGAATTATTGCTACTATTATTCTCCTCCCACAGCATCTAATTCTCAGCTTTCCCTAGCCACAGAAATCCTTTTCAGAAGCAGCCCTAAAAGGTTTAAATGAAACGAGGTTCTCAACCTTGGGAAACAGCAAGGATATTAAAGACTTAAAGTCTTTTGTTTAAGCCTCTCCCCAGAAAGGAATAAAATGAGCTAAGTCTACACCAGATCTGTTTTACAGAAAACATATTAAAGAAGAAACACAGAATTCACCCTGCATCTATCAAAAATTTAGACTTCTTTCTCATGGAAGAGATAGTGTGAAAAACAGACCTGCAAAAGACACAGCAGAAGCATAATTATTACAGCAAGCACACCTGGTTCTGCATTTTCCCCGGAGGAAAAAGAAAAACCATGATTTCAGACAGTCTTAAAGTTATTTGGAAAAAACATGAAGGCTTTACTTCACACTAAAGCAAGGCTTCAGGCATTTTTCTTGTGTTTATGACCAAATACGTAGGACACATGTTGATACTCAAATACTAAGCTCATTTCGAAAAAAGTTACCTTACGCAGAGAGGTAATGTTTATCTCTTTTGAGTTTAACAAGAATAGCTGTCAAACCCTTCAAGCTTTGACAGTCTCCAAGGGTTCCAAGTAACACTGAGATCCTCACATACATTCAAAACCAAGGAAGAAAACTCCTTCTGTTCTTGGTGGGTTTATTGCACCACTGTCCTAAAACCCTGCTGTACATGTCTTTGTGCTCAGAGGCAAGCCACACCAAATCCCAGGGCTCATTAAGTGCAGCAGAGCCAAGCCCTGATGTGTGCAGAATTCACAGGCTAATGATCTATGAATTCACACGGATATGGGGACATTCATCCAAGAAATTTCCAGCACTCTTAGGAAGAGGATTATGTAAGAATTCAGCCATCTTTCATAGGGTGCCTAAAACTATTTTACTGTTACATCAAGAGATGTATGTTTTCACTGAGATAGCTCATTAGTGCTTTTTACGCCCCTCGACTTCCCACCGTGATAGGTTGATCATAACAATGAAATCTCCCCATTTTAGGACAGCAGCAAGAACAGAGACCAGTGCAGAACCCTAAGCAGAAAGGCTCTTTGCCTGGAGGTCTTTCACTACCACAGCAGAGTCTGCTCAGAAGCGCACTTAACTGAGTGCAATATTTTTCTATTGCTTACTTACATTAACACACAAACCACATCTCAGCCTTTGAAAAACATCTTTCTTCTGTACTTTCAGCTTCAGACATATACTGGGGAAGATGATTTTCCATCATTGAAACAGAAAAAGTAAATATTTAGATTATGCAAGGAAGGAGGGGGAAGGGAGCTCAGGAGTGGCTACACTGGACAGAGGCATACTTGAGCTTGGACTGCCTTTGGAAAAGGACAACTGATAGAGATCAGCTGAGAAAGTAAAAGCCTCTGCTTCTGAGGTATGATGTCACAGCACAACTCACAACTCCACCCAATTTTTTTGAAGACATGTGTTAGTGGAGCATTTTAGTAGCTTAACCCTCCAACTCTCTGCTCTGCTGTGGCCCCAAACCCCAATATCTCAGCATTTAGGGATTCTACCGTACTCTGAAAACACTGCCTGCCACCTCTCTAACTGCAACCTGAAAAAAAAAAAAAAACCATACATTGAAAAGTTGAGAAAATAAGCACTATATAGTACTGCCCTAATATTATCTTCTTCTGGCAGTGGTAAGTCTCCTTATTTTGAAAAATTATGAACTAATCCAGGTAGAATTCTGCAAATCAGTGCAAGACCCAAAGCTGATATCCACCTCTTCTACTTTTAACTACTTCTCTTCTAACATATCCCTCAGTTTTCCAGTGTTCCACTGATCTGTACTAGAAGTACAAACTAGAGCTCAAGTGCTTCCAGATGTCCACTTGCTTATCTCATGTAAGTGCTGGTCTTTCCTACTGCAAAACTGACTGTTGCATCTGACTTCCCACACAAGCTAAGGCATAGAAAAATTCAAGCTGGACTTGCTGCCTTAGGAAACAGATCAGTCAACTGTGCTTTCCCATCATACCATCTGAAAGCAGATTTGTATCTTTGCTCAGGATGCTAGGGAATTTTTGTGGGTAAAGAGAATTCCACACAATACACTGCTCCAGCATGCTCATTGTGTATGATGTGAATGGGGATAAAGAGACCTTCTACCAATTTTAAGATGCTTAAAACAAGGAATTCAAGAGCTCTGTCAGCAAATCTCACAATATAACTTGTCATAGTGTCTGGAGTTGAAAATATTCCTCTGCTGTCTTGTCTTATAGACAATAGTATATTCAACGACGACTCTGGTTATTAACAGCTCTTCCAAAATGTGAAAGAACTGAAATTCTGCCCCAAATCCTGACCTTTGTAGCCCACACAGCTCGTGCTGCCTCCTCGTGGCTTTGCAAGCCCCAGGTCCCACAAAGTCTAGTCTCCAGTATTTGCTTTTACCATTGTCCCATTAATGACCATCAAGAACCCTAAGCCCATCTTTAAAAATCTTAAAAACTCTACCAAACAAAAAGACAAGGTCCAGACTATTAAATCCTTTCACTTACTGGCATCCCATAGCCTCAGTTTCCCCATTTTTACTTATGGGCTAACAGGCTACTCCTTGGCTGTTCACATGTAAGCAAGCATAGGGAGTGTAACATTTTAGGAAGGTCTGTCACACTTGCAGGAGATTAGAGATGTTAATCAAATGGCATTAAACAGTATTGATAGACAAATGCATATTTACTGGAAGATCAGTTTCAGCTGGGACAGCTCTCAGTTGTGCAGCTTCCTACTTTCTACTCAGTTACACCTTCAAAAACCCTTAGACACAGCAAGAATACAACCATAAAGCTGATTTTTATGGCTATTTTACCTCTACAGAAGACAGCTAAAGCTACCAACCCAACTTGTCTTCCCTTCCTCACCTTCAGCTCGTCAGTAACTTGGAAGAGGAATTCCTCTCTGTGGTAGTGCAAAGGATTGTCATATTACAATTACTACACCTCAAAAGAGAAAGCTGGTCCCTAATGTACTAGTTCAAAAAAAAAAAAAAAAAAAAAAAAAAAAAAAAAAAAAAAAAAAAAAAAAAAAAAAAAAAAAAAAAAAAAAAAAAAAAAAAAAAAAAAAAGAACAGTCTTGCCCACTACCACATGTAGGAAGTCTTGCATTACACATCTGCCTAAACTCATTTGAATCTTGCACTTTTAACTTAAAACAACAGTTGAAAACTTACAAAAAAAAATATGCTGCACTGAGAGCTTCCCAGTTATGGTTTAATTATCAGAAACATGTTTGACTATCAAAATGATTTATTAGGGGAAATTTTAATATTCATACACCCACCCATACTGTAACCCTGCCCAATAACCACAGTAAGAGCTATAAAGCTGAATAACACTAATGGATATAAACTTTGAAGGATATCTTTAGCTCACATAATGACCATACTCATTTCACGCATTAGTCACACCTGTACTCTTCAACAGAAGGAGTAAGACTACCCAGCGCACCATCTACTACCACCACCTGCAAGTAACTCTTCTGTAGCACAGACATTGACACCAGACATGTTTCTCAAATTTTGCTTGCAGAAAACAGCTTCAGAATTTGCACTAATTTAGCTCTTATTCAGAATCTAAGGTCTACCCATACTGCAAATCTTTAACCCCCTCACATCACTCAGCAGTGTCCTGGCTCTTTGATGTATTTTTAATACGAACAGGCCAGCATAAAAGTTATTGAAGATAGAATGTTCTCCACAGACTGTTGATATGAATGTGTATTCAAGTTCAGGCATAAATCTACCAGAAATCTCTATAAAAGTATCCTAAAAAATGCCCCAAAATCATGAGTCTTATGCATAATACACACACACACACCACCTCACCTGCTGTTCATTTCAATCAGTACTAGCAAAATATTTTCAAAGTGACCATGGCACAGATTGGAGGGTGAGGAGATAGGGGCCAAATATACAAAAAATACACTTCATTCTATTGACTTTAGTGTCTGAGTTTATTTTCCGGAAAGAAATAAAAACACACAACAGCCTTCATGCTCATCAAATAAAAAAACTGGAAGATGTTAAAGGCAACGAGTCAGAAGAGCATCAGCACACTTCTGCAGAAGAGTACAGCTTATGCAAGAACCACCTCGTAGGAGTAAACTGAATAGATATGCCAAGTAGCTTGGAAAGATACAAATTAAGTCTGTTTATCATGGTGATGCTGTTTCAGTTGTGTTTTTTTCTCAGGATTGGTGTTGACATAAGCAACTTCAAAGCATTATTCCACTGTTTGCACTAAACAAAACACTCCCCATACTATCCCAGCGACCTCCTTTCTGGGGAGGGGGGGAAACAAGACCTGTAATATTGGTTTTGTTCACTTTCATGAACTATTACTATCACCTTGATATCGGCAAATCAACATTCAAAAGGTACGGGTTTTTTGGCAAACCAGACATGTCAGATTTTTCATCCCAAGATCAATCTGCTGACAGCACTTTGTCAGGCATAGAACTCATATATAGTCATAGAACTCACAGTCAGTCACAGAACTCATGAATTCTCCAACTCATAGTCCGAAAAATGCAAAAGGTGAAGGTTGAGCTGAAATCTATTCTCTGCATCAATTACATGCTGTTGTGTATTAAAACTTCCAACAGATACAAAAAAAATTATCAATTTCATATTAAAAGGACTACCTGGAGTTTCTACAAGGAAAAACCTCATAAGAACAAGCTATGAAGTCGAAAAAAAGTTTAGCTCCTAAACAAACCCTGAGCCCACTTTATCTTCCTGTTCCACAGCCACACAGTAAGTACAGGGTCTCATCACCAGCAAATACTGCTTTTCAAACCTCAATCAAGCATATGCAGCATTAGTAGTCAATTAGTAGTCAAACATTTTGACTGTCAAAACAGGCTGAACAACAACAGCACAGCACTATTCTTACTGCTAGTCTAATTTTTGTAATTTCTGGAATAAGCCATCACCAATATGTCCTGCAACCAAGTCCATTAAGTCAACTCTCACGCTTGCTTTCCTAAGGAACTCTGAGACAAGTGAGACAAGCACCACTCTGGGGGCTTGCCACCCCTCCTTTTTCTTGTTTCAGCACCTCTCCACCCTCCTTCAAGCAGCCTGCTTGCCATAGAAAAAGCTGACTTCAAGGCAAGCATATTCCATTTCCTTCCCCAGGAACTCTGCAGCAAGTTCTTACAACTTTCTCATGGATAACCCAGAGGTGCAAAGGGAATAAGGAAGAAATGAAGACAGATTCTGATAAGACCCAGGATTCATTTTCAATACAGGTTTAAGGGCAGACAAATGGAACAGATCCACAGGTTTATCTGTTAGAGACATTATACAGTCACAAAGACCTTTGCTGAAGGAGTGAATGATCCCCATGGGGGGTGGGGGTGTTGGGAGTTGGTTTTTTTTTTTAAAACTTGAAGGATATTTCAGCCACTTGCATGCAAGAACTTGTCTGCTGGTCCCAGAGGCCATTCACCACACAAAATCATAAAGATACCTATCCTCTAAAACCCTCATTTTTCATTTAAGAAGCAAGCACAGTGCTTCCCTTTGGAAACCAGGGTGAAACAATCCCATTTTGTTAGGGGTGGAAGGCCAGGTTAAAGTACTGCAAACAACAGCAGCAGATAGCAGAAAGCAGTTGAACAAGTTGAAGTTTTCTATTCAAGAGCAATTACTGCAGTTAAACTCCTCTTGGCCCAGTCACAAAAGCAGAATGATGTTTACAAACTCTGGAGCCCTAATGGTGTTCGAGGGGAACTCTTTATGAATTAGCCCCACCTGACAATCTTTAGGAAGTCTGCAAAACCCGGGAGTGGGGAGAGGGGCTATTTTTTGCCATGATTAAAAGTCAACAGGCTGATATCTCCACCCACATGAGTTTGAACACTCATTCCACTCCTCCCCCAAACTAAGCAAAATCTAAACTGGAGGGGTGTGTATGTGTGTACGCATATGGGGGTGGCAGAGGGAAATCTAGATGTCTAGACTACTAAGACTCATTTCATTGCAAAAAGAGCACAAATAAAAACAACAGGTGAATAAGAGTCAGTCTTGGAGTTAATATACCAAATTTAACACCCAGGTAGAGACTCATTTCAGGTAAAGAAAATTACTTGGCAACTAGGTGGAAGAATCCTACCAACAGCCAGCTGCATGCATCTCAAAGACAAAACAACTTCAAGGAGGGACCCAAAGGGGTACTACAACACCTATTTGGCAGTGCCTAGTGTTTTGTGAAACAGGAGCATGGCATGCTCCTCTCCAGGGTGATCAAACTACTAGGATCATGGCATATCTTACCAGATGATATATCAGTAGGAAGGTCTTCAAGTGAAGGCTGAAGACACACTAATCCTCCTGCAATGGCAGAATGCAGCAGGAGTTTCTAAACATGAAAGGGTTTTGATACATCAAAAGACAGCAAGCATTTTAGCTGAGGAGTACTTACAATCATCTGAAGTCACATATAAGTTTTAGCTAATGCCTGTAAAACAGTGACCCATTTTTACAGAAGGCCAAAATGCCATGACTGACTAGAGCTCTTTGAGAGAGAACATTAATACAGTCATCTCAGGCCACATAAAAGCAAAGAGAAAGCCCTCTGGAGATCCAACTACACATGAGAAGCTACACTGTTGGAAAGACTCTACAAGCTTCTTGTAACTAGACAAACTCAAATCAAATCTCAGCCAAGCCAACCTCGTGACAAATGTCAAGTCTTAGAGATGTATTTGCTCCCGACACCTCAGTGATACCCTGACCTTTGAAACACCCTCTGTCAGGCAGCTGCTGCAGCCAGGGCAGCAGCACCCCTGAGGAAAAAGGAAGGATGCACCTCACTAAGTTTTCACAATGCCAGAAACAAGTCATTAGCTTCTTATTTAGAGAACCTGAAGGAGCTCTGACCAGGTAGTACTCATGTGAGGATTTCATCTGAAGAAAAGTTCATCTGCTATATACTCTCAGCTCACGGGACACTAAAGGTTCTGGAAGAGCCCATCCCTATGTTAAAGCAGTGCCTTTCACCATTACACACATAGCAGTAATGCTAGTCCAGTGGAACACAAGTAATAGTTGCCTCTGCTTTTTATAGCTGTCTGCTATTCATCCCCACCCTACTCCATCCCCTCTCCCCTGATTCCAGCATGTACAAATCTCTGTACTCAGGGAGATTAAGTTCCAACTATGAAGTCCAAGCTGCCAACTGTGGCCACTTAAATCTGAACAAACACTGAAGGATTGACTTTTAAATCCTTTGTTTTCCTTATACTTTCAGAAATAAACCAAAAAAGCATCAGTGAGAATTCTGCTACTCAGGTACAAGGACTCTCACAATAACTCGCCTTCGTTGAGATTTTTCAGCAAGAAACAAGAATATCAATGTTTAATACCAATTCATGCTATCACATTTCTCAGTTTTCTTGAAACACTTCCATTTTACTGCAAGTCCATCCTGCCTATGTCAACTCCAGGCACCTGCTCTGAGACAAGTCTCAACAAAAGTACTGGTTTATAAAACTAATCAACACACCAAGGGGGACATAGAAAATCTTTTCCCCAACTGGATAAGCAAGCTTAATACTCAAGAAAAAAATAAGCAATTTCATCTTCAGTGAATGACCAGTAACTTAACTTTATTCTAGTTACTAGAATAGTGACATTCTAAGTGGTCTTTAAATTAGTATTTAATCTTATTACTTCTGTTTCCACAGTACCTTTCAGAATTCTCTGCAGTAACTGTCATAATGGGAGTACAGTATTGCACAGCTCATTATTTTAACTTCCAACCTTGTTGAATGTAAACTAATTTTCAGAGAGCCTCACATAGCCCTGAGTTAATGACACCTGTGACCTTGTTCTCCTGGGCAAATCTGTATTGATAAGGTTTCACAAAATACATCTTGCAACTTGCCAGTTCCACAACCAGTTACTCCTTCAACCCACCAAAGTCATCCTGCTCCTAGCTAAGCGAGTTCCCTTCACAAACTCAACACAAGTTCTTTGATCAGATTACATTAAGAAAGCTGCCTCCCACTCTCACCCATGTCTTGACTACTTAAAATTCAGATGGCAGTTAGAAAGAGCACCCTGGAGAGAAAGGGAGGCTAGAGAACAGGAGGAACAACAAGGAAAAAAGGTATCCAGTGCTATGACACTACGATTCTGTAGCTGAAGGTGGAGGGAAGCAGTGTGGTTCTCCCCTGTTCTCCCTCTCCCATGAGATGGGATGAACAGCAATCCCCAAGAGGAGGATGTCAGAAATCAAAGGTCGACAGAAACGCAAGAAGGAACAAAGAGTCAAATTATTTACATGAGAGAAATGCAAGAGTTGGTCAAAACTCTGCAGCCTAGAAGAAACATCAGGGGAACATGCAATAGAAGCCTACAACACTTCAGAAAGAGACTCTGGGGATGGTTAGGAGCAGATCATCTATTCTCATGTTCTTGACACGAAGTAAAAGGCACGAAAGCAAACTAACAGGAGCCACAGCCAGAAGAAATGAAGAAAAGATGGCACTTCAGGCAGAACTTTGCAAAACACTACATAGGTTGCCTAAATGCAAAGTGGTTCTAAGAGTTCTGAGGGTCCAAGGAGAGTGTGGCAGAAATACTTCAGGGAGACAATCACAGCTAGCTCAGGAAGGCCCCAGGTTGAAAACAAAGCTTGGGAGAACAAAGAGCAGTTTTCCATATTCTTGCCCTTAGCCTCCCATCAACATTTGCTTACATTCCCTTAACTCTGACTTCTGTATAGGTGCGGTTATGAAGCAAGTATTTTGCTTTTTCCAATGGCTGACATTAAAACAAGAGAGTACTAAAAAAAAAATAAAACAATTACACTGTAGAATCTTGCATGCCTGCCTGAGCCATTATCATTTATCTCAGGGTAATAAAACTTATGCCCAAGGAGTGTTTGAATTTAAAAAAAAAAAAAAAGGGAGCCAGGATAAACAAAGCGCAGTTCTAAATTGGATTTATAATTATATCTCAGAACTCCTCTTTGAAAATGGTGACAGAAGAAGCCATAACTGAAAAATCTAATTAGATTCTCCTTTCTGCAATATTGAAATGTCACATGAAATAAAACAAATGCAAAAATCACCAACCTGTGTATGAAATTCAGTCAGGTATCTGTTGCAGTAAACGCAACATATGCTATTCAGAAAAAAAAGACAAGCTGAGCTAAAGCTACTAACTGGAGACGTTACTATTTGGAATAAAGGAGGACTGTAGGCTTCTGAAACTTCCCCTTAGGAAAAAGCAATCCAGACAGTCTTTTAATAGTGATTTAGTCAGGTGACATAAAGCAGAACATTCTGTCATCCAAGGCAAGGTAACAGAAACACTTGAATACACCAACCATTTATCATTTAACTAGAGGAAGACCGACAAGTGTCAAGTGAAATACTAAGCTTATCAATTTCTTAGCAATTTGTCACACAAAAATTCATCAGCATATTTGCGATAAAAATCCCAGTTTAACTATAAGAAAAGTGGTACTTGTCTTGGAGAGACTAAACCAAGGTTTACACAGAAACATAACTGAAATAATTTGGCAATTCATCTCCAAACTTTAGCTGCTCTATTTACATTAGTCAAAACCAATCCCTATTGGGTTCTATATAGCACAGATGAAGGCTGGTGCTACTCCTAATTAAGCCTCCTCCACTACTAAAGTGATTCTGCACTGTCTATGTGTCACTGAGCCAAGTTCACACCAGCCAGACATGTTCTTCCACACTAGCTGAAAAGCAACCAAGAAATACCTCCCCCATTAAAAGCTGGGACTCTCAGTAACTCAGGACACAGGCTAAGAAGGAACAAAACAGCTTTCAAAACATCACTCATGTACTCCAAGGAGAATTAGGGCAAGAATAGAATAGGAAGGGTGAAAATTAAGTTAGCATGACTGGCACAAAAGCTGTAAAGGCAAGAGCATCTGTGACAGTCTGGAAATATTAGCTAAAAAAAGTGTTAGAACTTTAAAGCTGAAATGGATTAAAAAGTAAAAAATAGTCACAGACTTGCTACAGAACTTCCTCTAACTTGATCGAACTACTCTAAGTGCTATCCATAAAACCCATCTTCAAATATTGAGAGGGAGTATTGCCATTACTCAAGATCCCAGACAAAATACAGGAAGAAGAGAACTCTTCAGAGCAAACCAGATTAATTGTCTGGATTTCCAAAAGATGCTTCTAGATACACCACATAGATACCTAGAGTACTCCTGATAAAAGGGAAATGGCAAATATATCTGCTTAGCCCTTCAGATCTGCCTCAGCCCCTGTGTACTTGACAGCTGCTACAGATTCAGCCCAGGGTTTAGGCAACACAGATTCAAAATTTGAGCAGAGATCAGAATCCTTACTGACCTCAGGAAACACACTTCAGACCAGAATAAACAGGGGTAGGGAAGTAGGAATTAAGACACAACAAGCCTTCTGGGTCCATACCTATAGAGGCAAGCCTGTTCCAGGTAACTTTGTTCATTTGAACTTTTGCACACTGTCCAATAGGGAAAAAAAAGTGCCTTTTGGTCATTAAGCACAGAAGACCTTTTGCTTCAGGTCTCTAACAAGTCATGTGAAAAGACTTGCAGAATCTCAATACCATTCAACACTCAGTGCAACTGCTTCTGTTATACATAAAGGAAGCCCATCTCACCACGCCTATTCCAATCTGCAACCAAGAACACGGCAGACGCATCTTGGAGGTGATACTTAGATTTACTGGGCAGAGGTCTAGCATTCCATAAAAAGCTGAGGCATGTGGGAAACAAGCCTCAAAAAGGACAGCTCCTCCCAGCTGCCAGAGCACTGCAATGCTCTGTTCATACATGACCACTGTGAAAGAACAATTGACTATTATTAAGAAAGATGATACATACACAAAATCCACCTGAAAGCGGTCTTAACAAGCCACCCTGATCATCACTAAATGAGATGAGAGCTAATGATGAGCACAGAACACAAAAGAGTTAATGTGACCAGCAAATACTAGTGCTCAGAAGAACCATTAGTCATCCTTCCTACTGCCACAGCTCCCCTCTGCTGGTTAGCTTATCTAACACAGCAACGTGCAATAAACCTTTATGTAGTCTGATTAAAAGGCAACAAATATTCAGCTGGCCTTTGATATGGGTCTTAATGTGCCTGTTCCAATGAGGTTCTGGAATGCATAGTGAGATGTAAAATAGTATCAGCAAGCTTTCCTTCTACACCGTCGAAGAAATTAGTAGAGAAGCCAGCCAATCACCAAAACTATTTTAAATATAACAGCTACCAACCAAAGCAATAGAATTTGGTATGGTACACTACAACAATTTAAGAGGAAGAGACAGCATCCTACTATCTTACCTGAGAACAGTCAAACAGGTATCACACTTTGTGTTGTAACTCTCTCTCAAACAGGAGAGCCTAATGTAACCCCTCCAGGTTACATTTCTGTTTTTGAGAGTTCTAGAGCTGAAGCAGCAGGAAGGAAAAATGAAATTAGCCTCACATGGATCAGTCCTGCAAACATGCTAGAACCTTAAATAACAGCCTTCTTTTTCATCCTGAACAGGGAGAATCCATGGTATTGGTTTTTAATCGAGATTAGAAATTGAGATTAAATCAAATTATACACAAGAGAGCAGAGCAGCAATTCCTGTAGATGTTTTTTTCCTAGTATCCAGTTTTGCTGGACAACAACAACAAAAAAAACCCAACACAAAACAAAAACCCAAGCAAACAAACAAAACCCAAAACACAATCTTTCAGATGGAGGGTCATAGGATTAAGTGTAAACAGACATTTTGCCTGATCATTACATAAAAGAAAATAAACAAGCTACATCTTCAGATACTTTCAAGACTTCCCAGCTAATATGACAGTCCTCCCCCCCATAGCTGGAGCGAGCACTAGCATTTTCCAGAAATCCACTGAGCTAATCCAATAGCAAAGAACAGAAGACAGTATTGATGAAATTAGAGAACAGAGAAAAAAAGCCTTTTATAAAGAGACATGCAACACCAGGCAGACAGTTGGGTACCATCTCAACATCCTTCTATTATATTTCAGTGGAAGCTTTCAGCCTTGCTACCACCTTTGAACTGTTTCAGACAAACTTGATATTAACCAAGTATCCATGTCCTACTCTTTTCCTAAAGTTTTGGAAGAAGTCCAAGATAAATTGAGCCCATTACACATACACTTTCTTGTTGCATTAATGAAAGTGTAGCTAGATTGTCTCTTTTGAAGTGTGTGTAACAACCATGAAGACCCATTAACGGTTAGTGCAAGACTTGTTTTATGCTAATATTTAGAATTCAAAGATGAACTAGTAATTAATACTGCTCTTCCCCTCCCCTCTGTGCTCCATGTGGCATGGATATTAGTGTCCTCTGGGCACTTCAAGCCATGCATCATTATAATTTCAACTTGAAGTCAAGAGGGAATTAAACTAACTATGTAATAACATACTTTAATTATTGTTCTAAACACAGAACACCTGCATGCACTCTTTTGTATTGGAAATATGCATACTAAGAAGGTAAGTAAATACATTAAAAAAAAAGATATGCCTCCAAGTTCTATGTATGCAAAGTTCCCAGGAATAGGGAGTAGTGTTTTAATCTTAACCCTTTTAAATATTGTTAGCTGTTGATAGCACTGCAATCTTTCCCTTTGTTTTTGAAAAAAGCAAATGCCCACAAAACCAATTCCAGCTAATGAGCTAGAAGTAAAAAGCTGGATGTCTTGCCTTAGGAAGAGGAGAGGCCCACACTCAATCTCTGTTCCTAAGGGAGCAGGGATTGCAGCACTGTATTTCTAAGTCCTCTTCAAATCTCTCATCAGTCCTACCCAACTGAGTCACCTCTAGAGTTACTTGGGCAGCAGCAGTCACAGCTGAAAGAGGACAAATGAGATAAAGACTCCACTGGCCCACAGTAATGGCAACCCCTGACTGATCAAATATTCATACAGCTCCAAACGAGATGCATCCCAGTGCTGTGGGCTCTGAGCTCAGCTATCATTACAGATCTTCTCACCATAGAGCAACACAAATGTCTCAGTTTTATTGCTACTTGAGTCACACAACAGCTTCAGTCAATCTGAACTTCACATTTTCACATGAGACTTATCAAACAGATTGTAGTCTGCTCATGGCTAGTAACAGAAGTGTCATTAATGCAGAGGAAAAGGATAACACACCTAATCTGTCCTTCATTTCTGCCCTGACTGAAACACCAGCTCAATTTTCAAATTCTGCAAATGGTAAAGAGGCTGGCAGAGAAGCCAGCACAAAGAAAACACCTTATTTAATTCTCTGTAAATTTGCAGGAAGAAGTTGAGCAGAAAAGTAAGTCACCACTCTTAGAGTGGGTGCAATTTCTTTCATGCAGATCCAACTCACGCAAGGAACTTGAATAAAGGATTAAACACAGACTATGCACACAGTTAAATATATATGGTAGAGCCAAAGTTTAGTAGTGAAAAAAGTCTATAAATATGTTCCTGAAACAAACTCTTGTATCATATTCCAGCAGCAAGACTGAATCTTCCAAGCAATATTTTATGGCTACAGTAAATCTTTATCACATGCTTGCAGCACCAACCACTGCAATGTATTTAATTACTCTTAAAAATCAGTTGCTTACAGCAACAGCACACATAGCCCACAGTTCCAAGATATCTACTGGAATATATGACAACAGACATGATCAATCCCACCATAACAAAGCAGCATCAGAACTTTAACAACCAATCATATCTTTCATAAGCTAGAGGGGATCTGATCCAGCTTTATACTACTACGACTCAGACAAACCTCACAAACGGGCAGGCCTCTGGAAGGAAAGTGTAACAAGTGTAGCAAAGCACATGAAACAGCCTTTGAAAGTAAGCACCTGCCGCATAAATTTACTCTAAGCAAGTAAATTCAGAATGCTTCTCTATTTCTTCCCCACCTTTCTCCTCCCATTGACATGGATCTGGAAGCTATAAAAGGGAGATTACCTCAGCAAGTCTTCAGATTCATTTTGGTTCTGACCCCTAGTTACTACTCTGGCGGGTAACAATATTTACAGCTT
Organism: Empidonax traillii; assembly: GCF_003031625.1. NCBI lineage: Eukaryota > Metazoa > Chordata > Aves > Passeriformes > Tyrannidae > Empidonax > Empidonax traillii. Next base: position 440,430 of record NW_020955621.1, on the reverse strand, counting down.
TCCTCATAAGGATGAACATCAATGGAGAACAGAACAAAGCAGCGTAAAGTAAGCTAACATTAGCAAAACCTGGAGACTAATTTTGCTTGTCCAAAGCTGGACTTGTATCTCAAAAGTGGGTACTAATGACTACTTTCCAGTTTCAGTACTTCATTTACCACTCACTCTGCTGTTCTGACTTCTCCAGATTCCTTGGCAAGCTGAAGTTTCACAGGCTACCAAATTTTGAAAATCCATCCTTAAGGCTTAGGGACAAATGAAGTATTGCTGATAGCAAGCTGCCACAAGTCAGGACTACTGTCTCCTGCCAGCTAAAGCTTATTTTGTTTACCTTACATTTGCAGGGATCTGGGAGTAAATATGAACAGCTTGAGAAGATCAGGTAATGTGCAACAGTTTGTACTTTTGTCTAAGCCCTGTGATAATCAATGAGCTACCACTTTACCCCTCACCTCTTATAGAATCAGAGGGATGTGAAGTGACTACAAGCTATAAACCATACAGCCCTTAAGTTATCAGGGTTACTTAACAGCAAACATCAGAAGGCACTCCAGGAGCGCTAAATATTTGACAACCAACACCCGAGGTGTGCATCCAAGTCTAAACACTTCAGTTTCCCTACTTCCTTCCCTTCCTCAGTTTCTGACAGGAGAAAGCACCAATGTGTGCGGATGAATCATGGAAACAATACTCTACAAAGGTCTTCAACAGCCAAATACAACACTAAAATATTTGGGGCCCATATATAAACATATGATTTAAACAACAGCTTATAACCAACACAAGGGTGCTATCAGGTCATTGTGGTGTACAAAATCCAGTCGTTACCGAGGGGCAACAGACAGCTAGACTTGCTCTTAACAGTTAAGTAAGCACAGTCTGACTTTCAGACTTTGCTGATTCCATGTAGCCAGTTACAGTAAAAATTCCATGTTGTGATACAAGGAAAATCATGTTATTGTAACAGAAGGGAATCAGAACTATCAAAAGCACCACAGGGAGGGAAGGGGGGGGGATTTACATGGTGTAAGAGAAAAAAACTGCCACTGAAACCTATTAAGCAGTAGCATAGGTTACTAAACCAGTGCTATTAAAATTGTCCTCAATCAACCGGATGAACACTAAGTGGTACCAAAAACTGCACACCCTAGAAAACTTGTCCTTCAGTCTTGATTGGGATAGATCAATAATTAAGCTATTTAAGTATTTCTCAACTTACTCCTCAAAGCACATCTCAATCCAGTCTTCTAAGTCTGAAGAAGTTCCCTATATGAACTTAAGCTCTCCAAGCTGCAATCCAGGACCTTTTACATTAAAAATGTAGATTGGGTTTTAAGGTAGACATTTCAATTTTACAATGCTATAACCAGAATCATACATATTCAGGGAGGAAAAAAAGAACTGAAAGAATCCTATTTGATATTTTAGGTTAACTGCTGCTTGGCACAATGGTTCACTGCAATTTGCATGAACAGAACTGCTTTGGAAGGGGGTAAGAAAAGCTAGCTCTGCTGCTTCAATATTACTATTGCCTACTCATTAAGTCTGAAAAAATGTAAAATCTATCCAACTTGAACTTTAGATGGTTAGAGTTACTTAAGTTGGTGTGTTCACAGTACTAGAAAAGTACTGGAGAGACCAAAGACCTAGTGGACTATCTGGAACTAGATGAGGCATTGCAAGAACAATTTAAGCATAATAATCATCAAATAGTAACGTACTAAGCAAAACCCACCAGAGTACATCCTGCTGGGAACAAGATATATAAAAATCAGGACTTTCAAGCCTGAAGCAGGATGTAAACAGATTGCAGTTTATGTACTAATACTCCAGTCTTATCTCAGATTTAAACAAAATACAAAACAAAAAAAAAACAACTTCAGAAAATGAGCACCTGTGCTTCTGTCCAAGGGGCATATAATTGGTTACTCAAGGACTATTAGGCTGTTTCTTAGCAACCTCTGCAAGCTCTAATCAAGTAAGACTAAGATTGTCATTTAGCCTTGAAATGCCTTGCCCCTTCCATCTAATATAGCGCTCTAACTGCTCTTGAGAAGCAGTCATTTCAACCACAGATAAAAATCAGGCTCAGTTCTTGTTATCAGAAGATCCTTATGTTAAATATGCTTTTTACATTTTATTTAGCATCCGAAATAGCAACTAATAAAATAAAAATTGAACTTTTCTCCTTTATATACAAATTAAAGGTTAACTATGACTCTAAAGAAAACCCTTGGAAATAAAGTTTAATAAATGAGCGTAAGGTATAGCTCAGCTCTTAAACAACAACATTTAATAACTGTAAAATGTTCCACAAATATGATTACAAGAAAAATGCTTAATATCAAAAGCAGTAGTAGAGACATTTCAGGTTAATATCAAGCACTTCTCTCAGAGCTGGGTGGTATTTAAATCTTTGGTGATGCTGAAATGTATCTACTATGTTGCACACATCAGATTTCTAAATTTACGCATCTTTAAGCAAAATCTGGCCATCAGACCAGAAAAAAAGCCCAAGGCACTGGAGTAATCAAAAAAATAAACTCATCTGTTTAGTCCTAGCCTACATCACTGTTTGTCTGTAGTATAAATGGACACAGGCTCCACTTAGGATAGCACCCTTAATCATTAAGTTTTATATACAATATTTTTTCTTGTACAGTAAGCAGAGACACCACAAGTCTACGGTTAAATCAAGGATGGTCACCTCCCCCGATTCAAGGTGATCTACACAAGAGTCATCACACCCCTCTCTTCAGCTCTCTCCATGCCAACAAGTCTCCCTGGGTGTACAGAGGGGAAGGAGCAGCTCTCGGAGCCCCACCGCCCCACGGGAGGCAGAAGTTCAGTCCTGCCCAACATGAACTAGCAGAGGTGCTCTTAGACACCCACACTGGTTCACTCCCCAGCCCTGGGGGCAGCGGTGGGGGTGTTCAAGCCCCACCTGCTGTGGGTGTTCAGCTCTCACATGAGAGCTGAGCATGCAGCTCAAAAACAGCAGATGAACTTGGCAGACACCACTGTCAACAATCACCTCTGACCAAAGACTGACCTCTTTTAGACACCTACTAATCAGAAGCCAGACCAGAAGGTGACCATCGAAGGTTTATCACAGGGCAGAAGAGGAAGGGAGGGCTGGAATTATTGCCAAGGAGCAGTAGCAACTATCCTTTGGGTAAGCAAATGGCTAAGCATTAAGGAGCCAGAAGTAATGCCATTACACCCTTCTTCCTCACTCCTTGAAGCAGCGCCTCTCCTTCCAAACTGATGCTCCCAAGCTGCTTCCAGATCAGAGGACTATTAGCAGCTAGAACTGGAAAGGAACAAGGGAAAGTAAATGGGTGTGCTAGAAGAAAAGGGAGGGTCACTTTCTAGTCTCTTCAGCAGGCTAAGCAGCTCTGAACTAGAGCAGGCAATGGAAACAGGACCCACACAGAGTTGACAAAACATTGGGCTTGTTTTCCAAAGAGAGTAGAGGGAAGCTTTCTGGCACATAATAATGTAAAGCTTCTGCAGATGACTAAGAATACAGTGTGATCATAGCTGCTTTATGAACTTAGAATAGGTTTTAAAGTATGTTCATAGCATGTGCTCCTGAGCCAACACTCACACAAATCAACACGTAGAGGAAAAACAAGAGAAGTAGTCAGACTACACAAAAAGGATGAATTCCACTCATCTCACCTACACACAATGACTCAATGGCATTGCTCAACAGAGGGGCCAGACAGCTCTTGGCCCACAGGGACAGCACAAAAGTAATTTTAAAGGTTAAAAAACAAAACCACAATTTACCCTACATATCTGTCTCAAATACAATCCTTTTCATGCAAGAAAAAACTTTGTGGCAACAATGCAGATTAACAACAAATAGATTAAAAACTCACTCACTACACCACTTTTGGCATTTTTTACATCCAGAAAACATAGTTGCTTCCCATAATTTATTGTTAGGCAGAAGCTTAATTTCTGCAGCCTTTGTGCTGACATCCAGTGAACTCAAGAGATGGACTTTCACAAGGAATACAAGCAGTAGCATCAAACACAGAATGTAGCTTTGGCCACACAAAGCTCCTCACCATCTACACTAATACTTGAACCTCACAGGATCACTCAGGCTGCCTACAATAGAGTGGGAATGCGGCCCAATTAGGTCAAATATCACAAGTCTGATTTAACACAGCCAGCTATGGTCCTACCCCAACCAACTATGCTCAAGATAAACCTGACAGTTTAAGATTAAAGCTACAAGTAGTCATGTCTTCAGCAAACCTTTCATATGCAGACTTTGAGAAAACAGCATTTGACACATCTTCAAACAGTCCAGAGGGAGTTCTATAAAGCCTCCACCACACTGCAGGGAGGCAAACATGCTCTGCTTCTACTTCACCCTCTTCTCCATCTCACATCCTCTACTGTAAGAGTAATCCTGACTACTTTAATACCTATTCCATTTTCAGTCAAAGATTTAATGCCCACACCAGCTGTGTGGCTAGGAGTGTAGCATTTCACAGACAGGCTGGCTGGAGCACCTTCTGGAATAAAGATTAGAAAGTCAACTAGAGGTGTACAAGCATACCCACTCTCAGTGGCTGGGAGGTGAGGGAGTTTGTCTGCAAGTTTTGACTTCAGCCTCAATGTTTCCAATAAATAAGCAGGTGTTTATTTAAGGAAGCTTTCAAGGAGTATAAATAGAAGTGTTCTTTACTATCTGACCATCTCTGTGACATTCAAAAAACCCCCCAGAACTTTGAGGTATAAAGTTTAAATAGTTAGGAGAATACTGTCCTTTGAGGCATATTTATTTCAAAGACATAAGAAATTCTAGATTTAGTGACATCAATGCAAGAAAGATTAAGAGTGCAAAGAGTATTTCTACTTAAAATTAGAAGACAGATTTCCTATAGTTACATGAAACTTAAGTCTTTAGACTTTCTATTCTGGGCAAGCTGCAAATAGTTGCTGGCACACACAGCATGCCAATAATAAATCCCTTTTTCAAAGAGTGGTTCTGAAGTGGTTACCATTAAGGCCTTGATTCTTTTTTAGAGGTGACACCTGCAGCTGCTATTGAAATCAACTGGAGTTGTCACTACCCAGCACTGCTGAAGTCACTCTCTAAAACATCTCCCGATTATCTTCTTTTAAGAAAGAGCATAACAAAACATGAGAACTACTCTTTGCATTTGTGTAACCTGAAACCAAGGGGATATTGTTTATATAATAAACCATTCCCTCGACCTCTCATTTCTGATCAAAAAGGTTTCAAGGCAAATACAGTACCAAGCAGGTGGAAGCATATAAATTCCCTAATCTAGCTCCCCAAAACTGGGGAAACACAGATCCATGTTTTCTGATCCACAATATATTTGTCCATGAATTGCAACAAGCAGGGGAGGGCTCTACAAGTAAAAGGACTGCACCTGTTTTGGCAAAATATGAAACAGTTTGTCATGGCAGTTCCACAAGAGTCCTAGACTCTGCGGACAAGTCCATCAGGCAGAGTCAGTAAGCATGCCCCAAGTTGAAGGGGGGGAAATAAAATAAATAAATAGTCAAGTAAAAAAAAGAAGCTCTCTGCTGTCAGCAAAGCCTTCCACCTAGGGAAAAAAAAGTTAGGCTGCCAGCAAAATAGACATTAAACATTTATGTTTCACATGTTGAATATACAGCTACCAACTACAATATTTTTTCCACACTGATTTCCTCTGCTAACGAGGTGTGATGCATGTACATTATAACCCATCACCACACCAGGTGAATCTCACATTTTGGCAGAAGGTCTTGCTCTTATTCCTTCTTATTCCCTGCCCTCAGGTCTTGCTTGGAACTGCACTTTTGCATGCTCTTTAATAAAGGGGATTATGAATGAAGTAAAGAACAATTAATTACAGGTAAAGCTTGCTGTGTCTCACTTGATGCCTTCATTTGTCAAATTACAATTTTTTCTTAATGAAAAAACACACCTACTGTTCCTCTGGTAATGCTATGTACCAGCACCTTTTCCACTGCTAAACTTTAACCTGCCTAATTTAAGCCTATCTGCCCCGATGGGTTGTCATCCAAGCTGACAGGATGCATGTTTACTCTATCAGGGAGCAGCGAGTAATCTAATCCAGGATATTTTCATTACAAAGCCTCAAGATCCTGATCAGAGAGCAGTGATGGCTGTGTTGAGACAGGAGGTAGACCAACTGTGGATCTACCAGCCAAACAAAAATAGACAAGAGCATTTCCTACAGTCAGGCTATATCTAGTTCCCTACAGGCACCAAGGATCGCAGACAGTGAGCTTCAAGGCTAGATGCCTTCCAGGGTCTAAACACCTTCATTTTCAAATTAGAAGTACTGAGAGAGAGCTTGATGCAGAATCCTAAACTTAAGCAGACAATGAATGAAAGTGACAAACAGAAAGCTGTACCCAGTAAGCAATAAAAGCCACAAGGTCAAGTATTCCTGCTCAGGTTTTGGCAGGGGAGGGGATGGGTTGCTTTCTAAGAATTTTATCACTTACTGCTGCAGAAAAGTTATCCCCTCAGCAGTTTTACATATTTGATGGTTCATGCTCCTGTATATGTTTTAGATCAAGGCTGAACCCCTCCAGGCATTTGGATGAGACTCTCATGCAGACTGAATATGGATGAAACTCACACAGAGCCTGGATATGAAAAATTATATGTATTTTTAATCTGCCTGAAAGTTAACAGTACTCTAGAAGTTTAGAAAGTAGTGCTACAATCACCCCCTAAACAGGAAAAAACCTTTTCATAGTATTTACAAAAATAATTAGTTGCACAGTTTTAGTGGGAAGGCACCCTTACCCCAAGCAATTTGCGAGGGTTGCCTGAATCTCTACTACCTCTCCTTCAGACAGGTATACATAGTCCTAACTAAGCACCAAGGAGGGGAAAAAAAAAAAAAAGTTGCAAATGCTTGTTTCTGCTACTTATCTCCAAAGCCCTGAACTCTGAGTTTCACCAAGGGAGTTCAGAGTACACAGCACTCATACGTGCACTGCCCTGACTGTCAATCACACTAGGATCTCAAAAACAGAGGGGCTGAGGGGAGCTAATGATGCATACTATAATACACGATTTCAACATCCACAACTAGTCAGAACAATTCCTCTATATGACTAATTAACTGAAGTAATGGATGCCATACCAATATTTATGGTACAGGAAAAGCTATGAATTCCCTGAGGGAAAGAACAGGGTGGAGGGGAAAAAACCACACTCACAACTCCATTTCATGCCATCTTGCAAAGGAGTACAAGAAATGGTTCCACATAACCCATCCAGCAGAATGCCTATAACTTCAGAGCATCATTTTCAGCACTAACCTTCAATTAACCCCAAACCTAAAAGTCTGCCAATAATCTAACTGCTATTGATAAATATTGCTGTGCCAGGTATTTCTGAAGCTTCAGTGTCTGAACAAACAGCTCTCTGCCAGAAAAAAAAATGCTAAGACTAAAGAACCTAAACTGTGGAACTGATCAGAATCAATTCTTCAAATCTACTTGGAATTCTTCTGTCTTTTTTGTTTTAAAGTTGCACATAAATTTTAATTGCATCATTTGTTTGTTAACAATCCCAAACAAGCATTAGGCTTCCAGTTTTACAGCAGGAGGCAAAGAATTAAATGTGAGGTAGGTGGGTGAAGAAGACAGCTGTATTGTTCTAGCTGTTCCTCAGCCTCTCCCACTGCCAGATTTCTGTGGATGATGTATCCCAAGGTAGCAATTTTAAGAACTTTCTGGCAATATCCCAAGCTCCCTCTTGCAAATCAGAGATCAGACTAATGATATTAAAAAAAAAAAAAAAAAGACAGGAAATAGGAATAAACTGGATAACTGACACTGTAACAAACACCAGAAGTCACTGAACTCTGGTACTGCAGCTTTACAGAAGAGACACTCATCCAAATTTTGGAATAAAAATTTACCTTGTAAAATTAAAAAAGAAAATCAGTAAACCAAAACAAATTACTTTTCATGAAACTACGTGCTTTACAGCTACCGCTAACTCAGGACACGGCAATACCAAACAGACTTCAAGAAAACCCTCTCTCAAGCAATTTAAACATTACTACATTAGTCACTAAATGAGGGAGTTATTGGTCAAATGAGGTTCAGTAAGAAGTGAACATAAGTGAACATACACCAATGCTTTCATTAGGGTTGGATTTTTTAGTCTTAAAAACCCAAACTAGAACTACCGAAGAAAGTCTTTCTCTCACTACCAACACCAGAGCAAATTCGTTTCAGAAGTAAAGGGCACAATTTCCAATTCTCTTTACTTTCTCCTTTCCAGCATATTAAATAAGCAATAATTTTCATTACTGTTGTATAGCAAAAATAAAAACCGTATGAAAAGGCTATGCCCATATTGTTGTTTCTTGTTTGCAAACTTGAATAGAGAGAGAATATTACTGGAGAATAATTTTGAAATTACCCCAGGGAGTTGAAACCTAACCCAGGAACTCAATCTACCTCAAAAGCCCCTTGTGTTAAACTAGCATTACAATTAAGCCTCTCCTTGCAGAGTCTACACAGCTTATATACAGCTCTGACAAAGATGCTGTGTTCCTCATCAACAGACTGAATATCAAGAGTTCAAGATCTAACTACAACATACAGGAGGAACTTTTTTCCATAGGTGCATCCACAGACTGTTTTAAGACGTATAACTACTCCTAAACTTATTTTTAGAATCATGGGTGGGCTGGGAGAGCATTCAGTAAACCTTCCAAAAATCAGCTAGCCACCCACTAGACTGCAGTGGCACTGTTTAAATGAATTACAGGCTGCTTTGCAACAGCTGCAAGAAAAAATGGTGGAAAAAAACCCCGAGTATTTCAATTCCCTTAAAATGCTGGAGGCAACAATTCAAGAAACAGCAGCAGACAGGGCACTGTACTGGAGACACTGCTTTAATTCACCTGCAAGAGGCAGGTCAAACAGGCCTTACTAAGGACCGGCTGAACACAGAACAACAATATCCGGCAGCTGCAAGGTAAGAATGTGCTTATTCCAACAGAGAAAAATCCACAGAAGGCTGCACCACAAGGATTATCAAACTCTCCTCGTGTTTCAAGTAGCAATACTAGAAACTGGCAAAATAAAAGTGTGAGTTAAGTTACCTTTACTTCCTCACGCAGATAACATATAAAGTTTGAGGTGCTAATGTTACTGAAATCTCCTACTGAGGAGTTTACGATTTCATCAAGCCTCTATTAAACGGTCAATAAAGAGGAGAAAGAATATTAATTATCCCTTTGATCTTATAACTTAAGAGCACAGTTCTAAATACCCTGTTTTTACGGTATTGACTATACCCATTAATAGGAACCTTTCCAAGTTCAACAGGCCACAGGACCAACAAAGGCCATCAAAACACCCAAGCCTGGCAACCAGAACTTAAGTGCCTCTGCGCAGAAAAATTTATCCGTTGTACTGTATTTTTTTTAACCACTTAACTGCTGCAAAACCCTCATCTCCAAATACCAGTCAGTTCTTGTTTCTTAAGGCACGAGCATCAGGTCCCTGGCAGCACAGAAAAGTTAACTGATTTATGCGGAGAGGGTTTCCTTCAGCTTGAAATGCAAGCGAGGTATTTTTGCCCCCCCGATCACTCCTAGCTGGCGTTTTCCGAGTAACAAAGATCCCGCGAGCTACGTGTGTTTCAGAGAGGTCAGCAAGGGCCGTTTCATCTGTTTAGTCACCAGGTGCCGAACGCAGCCCGCAGGTACCGAGGCTCCCGATACGCATCTCCCCGCCGCGCTCGGGCACCGCACCACCCCCATTCCTCAGCGCCTCGCAACTTGCCAGCTCCCACCCCGTGGCCCACTTGGAAGGGCCGAGGGCAACAGCTGTGAGACTCCCTGCAGGATCCTACCTGCCTGCAGCCGGGCAGGGAGCCCGGCCTTCCCTCCCTCCTTCCCTCCCGCCGCTCTCCACACCCAGCGCTCCCAAACAGCGAGCGGGACACGCCAGCCTGCAAGGACGGGGACCAGCGCTGGCCCCTGCGGATGCCCCATCCCTGGAAGCGTTCAGAGCCAGGCTGGACGGGGCTTTGAGCAACGTGGTGTAGCGAAAGGTGTCCCAGCCCGTGGCGGAGGGGGGAGTGTGTGTCAGACCCGGACAATCTACACGGTCCCTTCCAACCCAAATCATTCCATGCGCCCCGCGGGGCGGGCGGCGCACGGGGCGGCGGGGGCTGAGATAACGCACCCGGAGACACGGAGGGGAGGGAAGGGCAGAGCAGCCGCTGGGTTACACAAACACACACGAAGCCGGTGTTTGCGGGGTCTGAACCACGCTGCGCTTCGGGAGGAGGCGGCTCCAGTCCCCGCTCCCAACAACCCGCGCCATCCGGGGAGTGCCGGGTGCGGGGTGTCCCCTCCCCGCTCAGGTGAGGTGCGGGGTGTCCCCTCCCCGCTCAGGTGCGGGAACACCTCCCCACACAGACCCCTCTCCGTCCCCAACCCCCCTCCGTCCCCCTCTCCCCCACCCCTTCGCCTCGCGCCGCCGCCACGCGCGGCCCCGCCCGCGCCCCGGGGCCGCTCGCGCCCTCCGCGAGCCGCGGCACGCGCCGCGACCCGCCCGGCAGCAGCGCCCCCTGCCGGGGGCAGCCCCGCGCTGCGCGCACCCGGGCGCGCCACCGCCGCCCTCCGCTCCCCCCCGCTCCTTCCCCACTGGGGGTGCGGTGCTTTTCACCCCTCGTCGTTATGATTTCTCTTCTTTTAACCTCCCGCGTCCCGACGCCGGCAGCCCCGTCACGCCGGCCAACCCGCCGGGCCGCTCCCCGGAGCGCCCGCACAGCGCACCCACCCCTACCGCGCACCCCTCTCGGAGGGGCGAGGGCTGCGAGCCCACCCCCGCACCCAGCTCCACCGGCCGTGCCCCGCAGCCCCGGGAGGAGGTGGCCGCGCCCAGGCTGCGCACCGGCGGCTCGCCCCGCTCTCTTAACGGGGGAGCGGGAACAGCACCGACGGGAGCGGGTGGAGAGAGGGGGGAACGCCACACAAAAAAAAAAAGGGTGACAGTGACAGCGCGATTATCAACCTACCGGCCACGCGAATTGGAAGGGAATAACAATCCTGCCCGTCTCGGGGGTTCTGCCTTGGTGGGAGTATTTGTTGCTGTTCAAATAGAAAATATTTCCACCGAGAACGGGGGTAGATCCGAATCCGTAGTTGCAGGGTCCGACCGGCGTGATCTTGGCCTGATATTCCTTGAGGCAGACTTTCACGTAAGTGTCGCACTCGTCCCGGGAGCAGTCCTCGTTCTGGGGGCTTTTCATGCCATCGCAGCATTCCCCATTGAGCAACTCGCCGTTTACATTCCGCACCGAGTTAAGCTGCAGCTCGAAATAGCCCGTGGAGCGGGACACCTAAAAATAAAAGCCGAAGGGGAGAGACAGCCTCGTTACTACCGCGGCCGGGGGTGCAGCGCCGGCAGCGCGGGGCTTGCGGGTCCCCGGCTCCCCCGCGACAACTTTCGCCGGCTGCGGGCTCAAGGGAGAGACAGCTAGATGGGTAGATATGTCATATACACAAATAAGAAATGAGCAAGGTGTAAGCGGAGCGGGGAGATGGAAGAAGGCAGCCGCGGACGCCCCGCGGCCGGAGAGCAGCCCCCTGCGCCCGGTCCCTACCTGCACGCAGGAGGCGAGGAGCAGCGCCAGGCCGAGCGCGGCGGCGCGGGGGGCCCGGCTCGGCCGGCCGGCGCCCCGCATGCCTCCTCCTCCTCCTCCTCCTGCCACTGCCGCTCCGCACTGCCGCCTCAGAGGAGCCCGCCGAGCCCACCGGCCACGGACCGGCGGCCGCTCGCGGCATGGGCGGCGGGGGAGCCGCCCGCAGCGCGCCGGGGGGCGCAGGGCATGGGCTGCCGGCGGGGCCGCCCGGAGCGCTCCACCACCACCGCTGCTGCCGCCGCCGCTCCCCTCCCGCGGGCTCCGCTCGCCCTCTGTGCGCCTCGGCTCCGCGGACACCCAACAAGTAGGTGCCGGAGTGACAGCTTCATTACCCATTCGCCGCCGCGGCCGCCGCCTTCATATTAATGAGGGGGACGGCCCGGCCCCGCGGCCGAGCGGGTGGGGCCAGCGCTGCTCCCGCCGCGGCTCTTAAAGGGCGGCGGGCAGCTCTTGCTCCGCCCCGCCCTGCCCCATCGGCCCCAGGTGGTGGAGCGGGGAATGATGAGGGATGCGGGACACCCGCGGGAGGGGTACGCGCTTCCCTGCGTGTCGGTGGGTGCGGGGTGCGCGCACCCACGGTGTTGGAGGAATAGCCCCGGGATGGGTGTGTGTGCCCGCGGCGTGGAGGAGGGTGTAAGAGGATGTACTTCTGCTTGCGGGAGAGCACGCGGTGCGTGCGCCCACGCTCGTGTACGCAGAGTTGGGAATGGGAGAGCACACACAGCCAAGAAATACTTGGGATGGGAGCACCCCGGCAATGCAGGAGCCGGCACAGCTGTGGAAGAGTGCTCAGGGTGGGATCATCTACAGCTGTAAAGAAGTGCTTTAGATAGGATCACCTAGAGCTGTAGAGGAGTGTTCAGGGTGGGGTCACTTACAGCTGTGGAGGAGTGCTCGGGGGGGGATCACCGACAGCTGTGGAGGAGTGCTCGGGGGGGGATCACCGACAGCTGTGGAGGAACACTATGCATCTACAGTCAATGGAGGACTGCACTGGTTGTTTGTGCCTGCAGTTCTGTAGATGCATGGTGCGTGCAGATGTAGGTGTGCAGAACATGGTATAGGATCATCCACAGCAATGGAAGAGTATTCATGGGGCATGGTCTTGTAGCTGTGGAGGAGTGTATGGGGCGGGTGCATCCGTGGTTGTAGAGGAACACTGAGGGTAGGAGCATGTGGGGTGCACACACCCAGAGCTGTGTAGGACCACCCATGGTGCAGGCACACACGGCTGTGGAGTAGTGCACGGAGTGTGCACACCCACACTCATGTAGAGGCACAAAGGGTGTGTGAACCCGCGGCCCGGGAGGAGTTCACACAGGATGGCTTCTGGAGTGCTGTCGGTGACATGTGCGGTGCACAGAGCAGATGGCCAAGTGGTGGGATCATGTCCTCCTCCAGTGGTGGCTCAAGCAAGTATGAGAGAGAACCGAGAAGAGATTTCTCCTTTAGTTTAAGAAGCCTGTGATTTTGATCCCTGCTGACAACTATGAAAACTATACATCCAGACAACTGCATGCTATGGATACACTATCAAAGCTCAGATCTGCATTTAGGACCTAAGTTTCCCTTCTGTTTCTCTCCCTTCCCCCCTCTCCCCATTTAACTCTTTACTACTGATCATCCACCGGACGGGACAATTGGAGAGCAAACAGCTCAGAAATCAAAGGGCTGTCATGTTCCCCTGCGCAGAAAACCTTTCACAGAGCCTCCCCCTGCCTTTTCAGCGCCCCGGCTGCCCCCCGTCCCTCCAGCAGCCAGCCGGCACGCTGCTCCTCTGCTATTCATGGCCAGCGTGCAGCTGCAGCTACTCTCCTAGGCTGACACAGCAGCAGCTGCTATATGCGTGCCAGCTGGCCAGCCGCTCTCCAAAATCCTCTTGTCCGCCCCGCTCCTCTTGCTCTCCTGCTTCCCCACCTACAGACCTGCTTCTCCTTCTCCACCACGTCTCCCACTTGCCACAATCTGCTCCAGTTTCCTGTCCCCCCACTATCCTTAGCCTACCCCTTTGCTGTTCTGGTTCACCTTACTTGCTCTCCAGGAAGCATCCCTTACTTTCCCTCTCATCCCTCCGGAGCTCAAACAGGAGCTCTCTGAAGTGGAGCGGTGAATATTGCTTTTAATTATTTTATGTGTCCTCTCTTTGAAACTGTGCCTCCCAACATAACTGCACTCAAGCATTTTTTTGGTTAAGATAACCTCTTGGATAACCACCTTTAGAAGGCGGCAGTGAGAAAGAGGGGGGAGCTGAGGGAGGGCTGTCACGGTGAGATGTTATTTTGAAGTTGCTGCCTTTTGCTAACCAGACACATTTTGCCCAGCTAAGCTGCTTGCTGGCTTGTAAATGGACAGGCAAATGCTCTCTAGTTTTTAACTGCTTTTTCTGGTGGCTGAAGGGAAGGAGTTTCTTAGACAATCTTTCTGCCTAAAGATTATTTTGTGGTGGATGGCAGCCAAAATATTTTGCAAGACAGGTATTTTGTTTGCATGTATCATCATAAACAAACATAAAACCTCACAATCTACCTTCAGCGTTATGCAGTCAATATGCCTGTGGAGGAAGACATATATTTTTATCACCAAGCTGAGCAAATGTAATACAGAAGAAAGATGATCCAGTAGTTACAGCATATGCTCTGTCTCTACAGAGCCAAGCTCGGTTACCTGCTGCATCACAGAATTTCTTTGTTACCTTGAGCACAGTGCGTGCTCTTTTTGTGCTTTGGTTTCGCCTTTGTAAATATTCTACAGTACTCAAAAACTCTGGTGCCATTTTAAAATGCCTTTTCTTGCTGTAACCTGACTTCACAGGAGCAGAGAGGGGAGGTATAGCTATTTCCAGGAATTCTCTCTGCTTAGGGAAATTTTCATTTTATTCTTCTCGGTGCTGCAGCCCCATTTTCAGCCTGAACTCCTTAGTTCCCTTGCTGTGGTTATTATTTTTCAAGTGCTGTGGAATTTCACTCTACTCTTTGGGTATGGAAAGTTATTTTATTACAGTTAAGCACAGATATAGTGATGGTTTTCAGGTAATGCAGCAAAAATATTTTTTAACAAAAGCCTGGTGGCTAGATCTGAAGGTGAATGCTGAGCAAGGCTAAGAGGAGCCATCGCTCACAGATTGTCCAAGCTACAAGTGACCAGCCTGGAGGGAGGACAGTCCAGCCCCTCTTTCCCATTAGGGCTGCCTCCTGCTAGCTTCCGGAGGGAGAAGAAGTTGGGTAAGATAAAAAGCAAAATGTCCTATGCAGCCTTTGAGTGCCTCGGTCCCTTCCAACAGGCCACCAAACTTCTGCATCCAGGAGTGTGGTGGCAGGATTTGCCCCCTTCTTCCTCCAGCATTTCCCAGGCTCTGGACCCCTGACGCAGGGCAGCTCTCGGGGCTGGGCTTCCCCCGCTCTGAGCAAGCACGCTGGAGGTGGCTGGCTCCATAACTCATTCCCAACCAGCTGCACGCTCCAAGGCCTGCTTGAGGCCCCGGCTGCCAAGTGTAATGTGTCTCCTCTTACAGCCACACCTGCAGCCCAGCCTGCTGTCACCCAACCCGCTGCCTCTCCCGGCCAGCCTGCATCTGGCTGCACCCTGCGCCAGCAGCCATCCTTTTTCCAGTGGGTGAGGCCAAGACCTTTCCTTCCCAGCTGCAGGGTCATCCTCCCCTCACCTTCCCCAGAAAAGGGTCTCCGTGCCTTTCCAGGTGGTGGGGCTGTCCATGCAGTCCCATGCAAGCAGGCACGCACCTGCCTGCTGCTCAGGGGGAGTTAATACAAATTTCCCTATGCCAAGCACAAGCTTTGAGCTGCTGCTCTTTTCCTCCCTCCCTACCAAAACAAGGGCTGTTGAGATCTAGATTAAAAAAAAAACCAAAACATAAATATCCTCCCATTGCTGCTCCCTCTCTTCCTCCTGCTGCTGCTCATTCTCCTTTCTCTGGCAACCCCTGCTGATGGTAGCAAGCAGGAATCAGGGGCTGTGCATGAAAGAGGGGTGGAAATAGGACTGAGAAAACTCATGCTTGACTTTAACTGGGGTTTGAGCTTGAAGCTAGCAGTTACTCATCCTGCACAGGGAACACGACTGGAGAACATCGGTCCCTCTGGAAGGGAAGGGATGCGCTCACCGCCAGTCTCAGGCAGGGTGGAGTGCCGGCATCCCGCACCTCCTCATTCCCAGCCCTCTGGGCCAGGATTTTTTGCTTTTGAGCTCTGGCTGTGAACTTGTGCTAAGTTTACGCCTGTATGCAAACCCTTTGCAATTATGCTCATTAAATAATTTGCATAAAATATCCCTGGAGGATCATAGCATCTAGGAAGTGACGGGGTTCATCCATGTGCCCTAGGGAAGGCATAGGTATAGGGATGTCATTTACGTGTATGCATATGGATATGGACATACATCTCACTTACCCAGGCCGGAATGTGTCCACTTGGGAAAGCTAAAGGCAAGAAGATCACTTTGGACGTTGTCCATGTGAAATTTGGCAGGGTAGGAGTTAACCCTCCCTTTCTGGCCAGAAAGGCTACAGCTGCCTGTCCTGAGATCAAGGCATTGCAGGACAGACCCAGCTGTGAAGAATTAATTTCTCTCCTTTCTCCTCCAGGAGAAGCCTTACGGGCCAGGGCTAAGAATATGGATGGAGAATGCTGCTCAGGAACAGAGCTAGAGGGTAACCAGAGGAGAAGGATTTTTCTTTCTCTCTTGTTTGTGGAACTTGGCTGGAGCAAGGTATTTTGAGCTTTGCTGTGGACTTGGCAGGACAAAGACATGTCTTGTCCCTTGACTTTGACTGAAGTCCTGTTGGATTTGTATGGCTCATGTAATGTCTTTAACAAGTGTGTACATGCATGTGCTTGCTCTTCAGGGCAGCAAAGCAGACTTGAGCTGCAAAGATGTTGTTTTAAAATATCTTTCAGTATAAGACTGGGGAGTGTTCTCTCTTAGTTAGGGTTGAGCTACTGGTACAGCCCAAGAGAAGACCAGGTGGAGAAAACATAAGGTAGTGCTTATATTTGTCTTCCTTCCCAACTACTACTAGGAAAGAAAAGTTATGCTTGATAGAAACTGTGCCAGGAAAGGAGCTAAGATCTTGGCACTACCCTTTCCTATTTCAGCGGTTGCCCAGCTCTGATCTGGCACCAGTCTCTGTGGGCTTTAAAGCAAAAAAAAGGTGGTTTCCTATCATTTCAGCTTTGCAGCCTGGCATGCTTTCTTCTTGTGGGGCCTGGTCTTCTGCCAGCAGAAGCATATGCTGAGTCTGGCCAGAGAAGACAGTTGGACTCAGTTTGTACAGTTGGGTACTAAAGGCCAGCAATATTGATAAAGTGAAGGAGAACCACTGAACACAGCCTTTGAGAATTCCTCCCTGCTCATCACCGCCTGTGTTTGAGCCCTGCCTAAACTGTAAACACTTGGGGTGAGGGTGGAAATGTTAACTGGTTACTTGGGAAAAAAAAATTAGAAAACCAGATCAGTTGATCTCACTTCTGAGACTTGATTTGCCCCCTTAAAAGCGGAGTTCTTGCTTTCCTAGTGGCTCATCTTTGTGGGTTTTCAGAAAACAACCTATCAGAAAAACCTTCTCAAAACTGACCAAACCATACTATGTCTGCTATCCACAACCAGCCTTTGCTCCTCAGGTTCATTGCAGTCAGCCTCAAAGAAACCTCTGCCTATGACCTGCCTGGTGCATGAATCACAGAAAACAAGGTCAGATCCAGAGATTGTCTAGTTTATCCCATTCCACAAGGAAGGACAAACAGTGCCGGCTTCTTGCATAACAGGTGAATATCCCACCTCTTTTTCAAGCATCCCCAAATAGAAATTTCCTAGTTGTAATAGCCTGTGCTAGTGGTTAACCATCAGAACATGTACACTACTGCATTACTGAGCTTTGATCCTGATTCTTGACCTGCTTGCCATGGATGTGGAGCACAGCAAATTCCCTTCCTCTCTACCCTTTGTGTATTTAAAGACTACTGTTTGCCTCCCTCTGATGTCTCTTCTTTACACTGAGGAAAAAAAAAAGGTATCTTTCTGGTCTTATGTGATCATAGACCACATTTTCTAGACCCTTTATCACTTGTGAGGTCCTATTGTAGTCCCTCTGCCCTGTTTCCTCAATTAACTTAAAATCTGATGCCCCAAATTGGACACAGAGTTCCAGTGAGATCTTAGCAGCACTGGATGAGAGGAACGCATCACAGGCCAGGCAGAAGTCACTCTTGGCTATGCACTCAACATGATGCTTGCTTAAATATTTTTTTCCTTCTCTTTTCTTTCTTGCAACAGCATAATGTTGTTGACTTCAGATGTTTATAGAACATTCCTTTATTTTTTCCAATTTTCTCTGTAAATTCCAGTGGCATTGCCTTGTGCTTTATTCTTCAGCTCCTCCCCTTCCCAAAAAGGAGTTATGTCTCACTTCTCCAGTATTCTGACACCTTGCTGGTTCTCTGTGGGATCCCAGAGAGCTGGTAACAGCCGTGAGATTGCTTTAACAAGCAGTCTAAGCACATTATATGTAATCCAGGAGAGTATTCTTTACTTATTCTTTCTTCTTTCTACACTGAGGTCTTTCCCTGTCATCCATGGCACTAATTGTGTTAACCATTTGGGCACAAGTGGTCTCTTTACTCAAAGCTGTGGTGAAGAAGGCAAGTGTTTCCACTCTCTTTACATCACTCATTGGTAGTTTTTCGTCCCTGTTGGACAGTTCTTCTGTGGCCTTTATGTCACTGATAGGGTATTTTATGTTTTCTTGATGCGCTGTTGATCCTGTTGGTTGTATTTCTTTTTGCATCTTGATTTTTCCTTCTTGGTCCCCGTATCTTCAGCCTATGCATTTACATTCCCATGCAGGTGAATCTCTTTTCCATTTTCTGAATTCACTCCTTCTAGTGTTGGAAGTCAATGAAGTGGTCATGATTTATGCAAATAGTCTGACTCTTACACAACAGTTGTTTTCCCTGCTCTGCTGGGATTGTTTGAATTGATGTCCTTACCATTGTTTCTTTAGTGTGTTGCAAATTTTCCTGAGTCCTCTTTCTCAGGATTATCAATTCTATGAGGTTTTTGAAATATAGATTCTGGAAGTCCATTGTGTTTATTTTGCTGCTTTCCTTTGTTGGTTTCCTATGACATGTGAACTCTGTTGTTTCATGGTCATTCTCACCCAATCTGCATTCCTCTTGTGTGTTGTAAGTGATTCCTTCTCTTTTAGAGTCAAACTCAGCTCTCATTTGGATTATGTAGCAAGGTTTTAATCTCTTCTTATTTATTCCTTATGCTGTTTCCATGATTTCAGCAGATGATGCCTTATCCTCTTCAGCATCCCTCCAATGATTTTCTAATGAGTAATGGTATTGGCCCTTATTTATAATATCTCTGCCCAAACACCTGATGTTTGTATTTACCTGTTCACTTTTGAAATCAGTCCTCGTGGATCCTACTTGCATTAATTTAGCAGGTCAGGGCACAGAGATGCTCTTTCTGTCTTGAGCTGAATGCTAGCTCTGATCACCAGTTCTTGGAATGTCCATCCAGGTTCAAGCAAGTCAAAACCTTCCTGATGATACCACCTGCACAGCCATGCATTCATTTCCAGGAATAGAGTTATAAGTAGCTGATGCCACTCGTGACCAAAATAGCTAGTGCTTTATTCATGGAAGGAATTTTCCCTTCCTCCTTTCATACATCAGTTGGCCTGACCAATGCTATGAAAACCCACTCCAAATATGTTGAATCCAGCCAAATGCCAGCACATCAGATCTCTAATTCCCATGGAAAATTCATGGGGAAATTCCCCAAGATGCAATTAGCACTTTATCTAATTGAAACCCAATCTAGATTCAGACTAAGACACTCACATCTTTGATAATCTACTGTGAGAGGAGGGAGACCTGACATGCCTCTCCTACATCTGAACCACTTGGCAGAGCAGGAGCTGTTGCTGACCAGGATCTACTTTTTTCCTGCTAAATGGAGGTGGCAGAATTCAGGAAAAGGCAGTAAAATATCCATGTCTTTAGAAAGGACGTATTCAATGAGTAGGGAGGAAAGCAGAGACCTGTCTATGCAATAAATTGCTATGGTGCAATGTACTGAGGCATCAGGTGTATGTATGCATGTAGATATAATGGTACTTTTCACTCCTTTCACCACGATAGCCATGTGGCTGGCCTTGACCAGCTCACAGCTTCTTAAACTTAAATGTGTGTAAGATAGAGAGTGTGGTAGAAAAAAAAAAAAAGAAAAATATGAGGTATTTAAAATTATTATTCTACCTTCT
The DNA here is from genome assembly GCF_003031625.1 of Empidonax traillii. Lineage (NCBI taxonomy): Eukaryota > Metazoa > Chordata > Aves > Passeriformes > Tyrannidae > Empidonax > Empidonax traillii. The sequence goes on along the minus strand of NW_020955621.1, from coordinate 420,448 downwards.
TTATTTGAAAGCAACCTACTCACTGTCAGTAGAGTAGGGTTCATGCACTCCCCACTGATATTATGCTCTTACACAGCAGCATCCTCAGCTGATAATGTCCATTATTTCTGATGACCTGGAAAACCTACCCAGCATTGGAGGCGTAGAGATTGCTTTTTGTTAGGGTCCTCTGTCATGCAGAGACCACTAACACAATGTGCTTTGCTGCAAAGCAGTCAGACCTAAGGAAGTGCAGGCCTGTACCTGGCACTGCTGAACGTGATGTCGTGATGTCCTAGTGTGAGCATCACACCAGTCCAGCCTCAGCAGCAAGGAGGTACAAGAGAAAGCTCTTCCAGGGCAAAGATCTGGTATTGCACTTACACAGTGACACAGATTAAAAGAATAAAAAAAAAAAAAAAAAAAAAGGAAAATAGCCATGAATTCCTATATATTCTTTCTAGTTACTAATGCATTTATTTGAATTGCTGTTGGATGCACGGTTTGATCTGATGTGCCTGTTCATATGATCTTTCTTCTCACTGACACCATATTTTGATAAATGAAGTCAGGTATCTTTCTAAAAAGTTCTCTCTCTGGGATTCTGTATGGCTGAGGTTGTCAGAAAAGTGATTGTCCACATCATAGCTATTTAACTAAAATGCTTAAGCTCCTGCCTCTCTTAACACTTGGATCTTGATCAGTCTTTGACTTTTCTTTCATCCAGTGCCTTCCAGCACTTTCTGTAAGAAGGCACTGTGCAGGAACAGACCTCCAGCTTGTAGAAGACAGCTCAATTCATTTGAGGTAAGTGACTGGGAGCCAGGACCATGCCATCCACTGTGCTGGATCAGAGTCATGCTCGCAATTCATCTGTTTATGCCCAGATTAACCATTCAAATAAATTTTTTTATCACTCCTAGTTAAAAGCAGACATAAATGAGAGCTTCCTCTTCTGAACAAGAGGCCTTGCTCTGAAACAGAATTCCTTCTTCCTGGAGCCAGGCAAAATAACCAAGTGGGGCGACAGATGATTCATCTACCAGCACTCTTCATCAAAAACTGTAGCTAAAACAAGATTACTAAGAAGAAGAGTGCTATTAAAGAAGGAAACTGCTGCTGTAATTTTGTTAAGGAACATGAGATTATTTAAAAGCCTTTTAAAAAGTGTGTTTGTTCCGGGAGAGGAGGGGTTAGGGAGGATTTTAGAGGAAAGGAGAAGGGAGAGAGATTATTAGTCTTTCTTGCCTATAAAGATTCATGCTGCCTCCCTTGCCCTAACCAGCAACAGTAGTGATTTCAGAAGCTTTTGTAAGTCATTAGTCCAGCACTAACGAATAGGGAACAACCTGCACCTTAGCTTTGCAGGGGCTAAAAGCATGGAAAATAAAACTTTGTGGGACGTCAAGGATTTGGTGCACTGTGCTGCACATAATTGCAGGCTAAGATTTCTTTTTTTCCAGCCTATGTTTTTGTTCCTGAGGGTGACGAGCCCCAGAATACTCACACAGCAGCAGTCTCACATTGTTCAGTTCTCAAAGCCGTGAACAAGTGAGTCTCAAAGCGTGTGCCTCGCTTCACTCACCGATAACCAGGTTTGCACCTGCTCAGCACACAAAGCAGCGATGGAGCAGGTACTGAAACAGGCTGCCACCACTTCCAGCAGGCTCCTCTGTGCCTTGTTCACAGTGAATTACACAGCACACACATGTCAGTGCAGTGACCCTATGCGAGGGGGTGCAGGGGAAGAATCCCAGAGCTTGGGGAGCAGGGATCTGGGTGATTCTGTGGGGATTGGGCTGGACCTGGCTGAAGACCTTAGGGAATTGGGTCTGTTCCCAGTCCCCTGGGTCTCTCACCAAGCCAGGCCACCACAGCTGTCCCCGGGATTGAGGGCAGAACATTAGCTTGGAAAGTCTGAGATCCTATTTTGCTTCTGAATGTGGCTTCTTCAGATACCAACTGCATGTACCACAGGTATTATTGAGAGAGATAGGAAGAGGACTTGTGCGCTGCAGACACAGGTCACTGTAGTCTCTCTAAATGGGATTCTGCATAGAGAAAGCTAAGGCATCGAAGGCATCCATTTAACCACATACTTCATTTGTACAGAAAGCATTTTGTGTACAGTGTCAACTTGCAGCCAGAGCTGTGCATTTTGATCAGGTTCTCAAGGTCAGACAGAACCTTGGTGGTGATGTGGTCTGACCTCAACTGGTTTTCAGACTTTTGCTCTGTTTGCTTTTATTAGAAGAGAGCCTCTGCATCAGGACTCCCTGTGATTGAATCAGGATGGGCCACTCATGGAGCAGAATTTAGACCAGGGGATGCCTAAAATATTGGGGAAACACTGTTGAGCAGCAGAAAGCTCTGGGACCCAGCACAGATTGTCTCTTCATTTCTCCAAGATAATAGAAGAGTGCTCTGGAACGGAGCTGATACCTGTTCATTCACTGTGTGTCAGTTGCAGTTCTGTCATAAATTAATGGATGTTTTAAATGCAGAGCTCTGCTGAGTGGAATGCTATAAAACTTTGGCTTTGTGATGTGCCAGGATGGGGGGTTTGGGAGAACTGCAGCAGCTCTGGACTTCAAAAAAATGAATTTTATACAAAGCAGCTTGGAAGTTGAGAGGCGTTCCAGTAATGAACAATTTTGTATTTATGTTGGGGGAAAAAAAAAAGTTCAGGATGTGGCTTGTTTTCTGTAGTTAATCCCTTCTAAATATTTAAGGGGAAAAGAAAAAAAAAAGGTGGGGGGGGACTGGAAATAGTGGTTTGTTTAAAAATAGGATCAGAGGTTCTACTAAACACATGAAGAAATCCTTCAACTTACTGTGCCCTGGGATCCCTCCCCTCAAACACGTTCACCCTACTCAATGCACCCTGGAAGAGCCAAAAATGAGTTTGCATTTTTTAAATGTATGTCTAGGATTTGGTAGCTTCTGGATTTGGTTTCAGCCCTCCTAGTGTGTGTGTCCAAAGCATGTGTCACACACGAGCTGTGATGGGAGTATGCGAAGAAATAGGGAATCAGACTTGCTCTTAACCATAACGTGCAAACTGACCTGGGGCTGGGGAGAAACCCCTCAGCTCTGCCATCAGAGCCTTTGTACAACTGGCACAGCCTCCGCTCACTGCCCTGCCTTATGAAATCTCTCTCTGCAGGCCAGCAACGTGCCCAAGGCCTCTGAAACCCTGGATCCATCCAGCATGGACCAAAACACACGGAGCTGGCTGCACGCCCAAACGCAGGGTTTTGTGGGTGTATTGTGTCCTTGCATACATTTCCAGGGAAAACATATTACACCTAGCTTCAGATGCCAAACTTTTACAATTATGAGAGAACAGTAATTCACCAAGGAGCAAGTATTCCTTCAATTTCCTTTCCTTGGAAATGATACTGAGAATCTGTTCTGAATGGAGGCAGATGAAAAATGCTACATGTTAATGCATATTCTGGGTTAGCTGTCTTTGTTAAATTAGAATGAATGCTGCTCATTTCCCATCTGGTCCTCTTTGACATTACTTCCAGAATATATTCACAGCTCTTATTTGTACAGTACAAATGGCTGGCTGTAGTACCAACTTTACCTTTTATAGGCTGCTAAAATGTTGGTGCCAGATCGCAAAATAACGTTCTACTTCTAGGAAGCATCTGTGGGCATCGCTTGCTCCAACAGCTTTCTTTTCTTCTTACTCTTATTTTCTTTCAATGTAACCATATATGTGAAGTGAGTTTGTTGTCAAACCAAGTGAAAGTTGACGGTTTGACAGCCCTGGAGCCTGCAATCTTCCTCGAGCAGCGAGGATGCAGCAGGCAGATCAAGCAACGTGCTATCAGCTCTCTCATCTCTTCTGCGCAGCCTTCCCCGAGGGCTGAAAGCGCAGATATTTCTCCATCTGCAGCTGCTGGTTGGTGCTTTTGCTCGCTGTTGTGCCCAGGGATTTTTTTTTTTTGCTCTGCACGCTCCCGGTTGCCCTGAAAAATACCAATGCAACAAGCAACAGAACAGCTCTCAGCCAGCGCTGGATCCGGCGCTGCTGACCTGAGCTGGTTTTCTGATTATTCCGAAATCTTCCCGTCCGCGAGTGTTTGTTTCTGGCAGTTTCCTTAGCAGGCTCCCCGTCCCAGCAACCTCCGCCCCTTGCTCTCCGATGCATTTCGGACCCACCTCGGTAAACAGAGCGTTGTGATCCGAAACGCCCACGTTTGTCTGCCCGAAGTGACCAAGGGCTGCGGCGTCGCGCCGGGAATTCTCACCATAGCAACTACCGGCATCGACAGAATTTGGTACTCATTAAATAGGCTGTTTGTTTACCTCTCGGGCTGCGAGAGCAGACTACAACCTGCGCTGAAACTCCACCAGCTCAACAATGCTGGGCTGCCACTAGAAACTTCACCTGTGAAACACATAATTACTGTGCTCTGCAAGTGAAACAGATACAGAAAGCCCGCGTGGGTTGGGAGTGTTGAAGATGTAGGGTGACACGGTATTATTATCAGAAGATCAGCAAGCACGTTCGTCAGATGCGGCGAGGTGCTCTCGATGGATCCAGCAGGAAGTGAGTCCTTCTAGTCACATCCCCCTGACAGAAGATCTAAATGGATGCGTTCACAGAGGTCAGTTCATGGACTGAGCAAGCAGCAAAAGCACGGGATGGGAAGGGGAGGGAGGAATGAATTATTGCTACCCCAGCAGAAAATACTGAAGCTTGCAGACAGAAGTTCAGTGCTCAGCCTCTCAGGGTCAAATGCACGGGAGTGGTTTTTAAGATGATTGTCAGTGTCCAAAATGCAGAATCACCTAACAGTGCAAAAGTGATTTACAGAAAACATCTCCCATCATCCATTGCCACAACCAGCAATGTGGCATCAGCCAGCCTCTGGGCAACCCTGTGCTTGCAGTGGGACGTAACCTGGAGTGGGGCTGCTGTCAGCTCTGTCCAGCAAAGGATACAGGTGATAAGAGGAAGCACCACAGGTGAGTCTCATCTGCCCACCTCAGAGCTGCCCAACCTCCTTAGCAGTGCCTCTGTCAGGGCAATGTCTTTCAAAGACTACACAGGGGTGCTGCTGGGCACCCACCACTGCATGGATGGGAGCAGACTGATGATCAGCCTTGGCACAAGACCTCTGAGCTGTGCTGTCTGTCCCATGGGTGCTCTGCACTGGCTGAAACTGCCCCTGCTGCACCCTCTCAGCAAAGCCTTGAGGCTGCCCTGTAAAATCAGCCAGTGAGTCCCCAGCACAGCCAAATCCACGGAGAAGGAGCACGTGTGGGCATGGCCAGAGCGCAGACTGGCAGCAATGAGCACTCAACATCCAGCATCCCATGGCACACAGCTGCAGTTTCTGTCCAGCACCTGAACTGCAGTGACCACTCCTCCACAACTCCCCTGCAATCCCACCCTCTGATCTGGATGGGAATTCCTGCTTGCAGGAATGCCTGTTTGCTGCCTCAGCACCACTGAGGTTTAGGCAGTGAGGGGCCCAATCCAGGCAGGAGCCACAATCGGGGGCTATAAGACACTGAAAGAGGAAAGAGAAGTCACAGTGCATACCCCCAGCTGGCATTCCAGCCCCATTAAAAGGGGGCCGGGCTGCTGCTCAGGTCCCTGCCCCAGGCAGGGAGGGGACGGGAGGTGGACAGAAGTCACTTTCCATACCATCACCTAATTAGAGCATTTCAGTCAGAAGGACAGGTCCAAGCACCATCCCCTTTGCCTTTTGGGGAGCACAATAGATGTTCAGTCACAGGTGGCATGCTTAGGACTCTGTGCAGGCAGGGGCTTGCAAGAAGGGAGGGCAAAGGGGATAAATACCTCTGTGACAAAGGTGAGCCTGGAAACCAGCCTCCATAGCTCTGCTGACTGCAAAAGCCCAAGGATTCTGCAGGCTTTTATTAACACTTTTCCTCAGGTCTCACCTTGAATTAACCTTTCTCCATTCCCTAGGCTGTAATTTTTTTCCCTTTTTTCCCTAACCTTATCACCTTGCTAATAGTCCTCCCTTCTTTGCGGGTGCTAACCCTTCTTTTCAGTTACCTAGAGTAATTAACAAAATTAATCTGAGTGACTTGTGCTAAGATATCCCCAGACTGGAACTGCCTCTCCTCTTTCAAACCCAAAGATGGGATTTTAGACCTTTAAACCTGCCTGTTTTCTCTAACCATGTGAGCTTGTCTGATGAGGGTCACTATACCTCCATACAACCCTGGTCTTGCTTAATGGCAGGGAGGGGAAAGTCCTGTGCTCTTGTATCTGTTCCCCCAATTCTTTCAGCATCTGCTCAATTTTTAAAGCACAGGGCTTCCCTTAGGGGTGCCTTGAGCATGATGCTGGAGAGCTGTTTCCACTCCCCAGCTCCTGGCACAATTACCTTTGTTTCACCATCAGTGGCAGGAGGGATGGAGAACCCTGCTGCAGGTGTGGATGCCGTCCTGGGGACTTTCAGTGCATTTGGCTCCTCATCTGAGTGTGCCCATGGTGGGATCCAGGGAGCCTGGTCCCCATATCTGCCTCCTCCCTGCTCCCAGCAACAAGGAGAGACTCCAGAGGGCAGCGGGGAATAAATTGTTACTGCAACAGTGATTTCAGCTACCAGGGGCTTGGGAAGGCTTTGTGCAGGCTGGGCCACCGCAGCTTTGCCACCACCAGCCAGGGCACAGCTCTGAGCCCAGCTGATCTCACCCAGACCCAGATCTTGAGGTTCACTTGGACATCACAGCCCCTCACAACTTCAGTATCCTCTGCTTCTGGATGCTCGACTTCAGATGGCATAGGTTTCATTCTCTGAGGTGCCAGACTCTCCTCATTCCTGCTGCAATCAGAGCAGAGCACAAGCATCAAACTGAGCCTCCAGTTTGGATAGAGAGTGGGGGTAGCAGCAGCATGCCCAGAGGGGAGAGGTTATTGCTCTCCTTTGAAAGGACGGGGATGGAGTTCAATGAAGGTATGAGGATTAAGCAAATGCTAATGCTGAGGAGGTAAATGGGTGATCAGATTAGAGGGAGAGCTGCAGGCCCTTACATGTGGGGACAAGCAGAACGGTGGGGCAGCTATGGGCTGTGGGGCTCTTCCTGTAGCTGCTCCTGCCTCCCAGAGAGGTGCTGCTGTGCCTTGTTTCCAGGCTGCTTGTGGCAGGTTGGGATGTTGCTCTCCTTCCAGCTTTACCACTTATTATGACCAGGCACATTTCACATTTCAAGCTATTTTTCTACTGACTGTCCTATAAGCAACAGTACGACCCAAAGTGTGGCCTTGAATATTTCATGGCAGTCAGAGGAAGACCTTCAACAGCTAAAATTTCTTAGGTGTCAGACATTTGCTGGATCTTGAAGATACAGAGATGTTGAGAGGTGGTTCTCTGCCATTCAGTTCTGCAAGGAGAGGCGTGCTGGCATGTGCCAGGCACTGATGGCATGGCAATTCCCCAGTCTCATGGGGGACCTTTCAGTCATCCTTGTGTGGGCCTTCCCCGATACAGGATAAAATCGTGGTCCCTTAGAAATTCATCATGAGTTTCCATGGAAAAAAAGAGACTTAAAAAGTGTATCTTTGCCCAAGAAGTAAACAATGTGCAAAATGAATTACATAAAACAGGAAAAAAATGTTTGCATGCATGTTGTGGTTTAACCTAGGATAATGTGGATTTTGTATATGAATTAGGGAATAATTCATGTAGGAAGGAATATACTTTTTTTTTTCTCCAGAGTATTTCTTTCTTCTCTCCTACTTCCACGATTTCTGATGAGCTGCAATTCCCCAACTGCACTTCAAAACATTGAGGAGAGCAGTTGTGAACAATATGGAGCTGAACACCAGAAACTGGCCTGTTTTTCTCCGTTTATAGCGGGGTCCCAACCTGGGTCTTTTGCTGGACTCAAATTGTCCCTGAACACCAGGATTTGTTTCTGGTTGCTGCTTTAGAATAACACCACTGGCTTTCCAGGGGCCCTGTTCAAAACACGGGCTGCTTTGGATTTCTCTGTGGGGAGGGAAGGACATGAAAGGGCATTAACCCTGCTGGACCCTTCCTCCCTGTGCTGGGCTGGGCTGCCAGGGAGACAGAGTTTGGGAGATGAGCCTCTGCTCTCCCAACGCTTGGGACTGCCTGCACATCCACCCACTTTAACTATGCTCTTTCCCACTGTGAAGCTGCACATCCATGGTTTGGGGCTGAATTGAAGCTGATCTTCGAGGGCAACTAAGCCCGAAACAGATCTGAACCCCCCACATTTACCCTGGTTCAAATACCTGGGAGACAACTGATGTGAATTAGACAATAAGTCCCTTTGTTTCCTATTTCTGACTCATCCTCTTTTACTGCCTCACATTTCCAGTGAAGAATGAGCCCAACTGCCAGTTTGGAGAATTATTTTTGTGGCAGAGCATGCCTGATGGAAGAGACACCCATTGCTATCCATTTCCATTAGCAGCCTGTCAATAGAAATTAAATTACATGAATAAGGCACTATCAGTGCCAACATCACTGCAGGAAAACATTAATTAATCCTCATTTACATTAGTCAGTGCTACCATCAAATAGACTCTTCTGTTGCTACAAAAGACATTTCCACAAATGATTGTTGCTGTCTGATAAACAGATTCACAGAACCTCACTGACTCACTTGTTGGGCACTTGCCATCATGTTCAGGGTCTGATCGAAGCAAATGCTTTGTGGGAACCTATTCAAAGCCCAGGTTGAACACTGGGCCTCCCAGTCCTATTCAAACCAACCCAGACACTGAAGAGGTCGGGCTTTGGGCTTTAAAGAAAATAAATCCCCAATTACCTTGAAACAATCAGAGCAAATGTATTTTTCTGAGGATTTCATGATGTGCCTGTCACCGGTGTATCTAAACATCACTAAGGGTCTAATGATCTTTCAGACTGAGCTACACAACAGGAGGAAAATGGAGGGGACTGATCCTTGCCTCCTGGCTCGAGGAGGAAGGATCAAAAGCTAAACTCTTTCCCTAGTGAACGTCTAAGTCAGATACGCCCTATTTAAATCACAGTATGTCTTTACTTTGGGATTTTTAAGCCCTGCTGAAATCCAGATTTGCAAACAGGCTCTGCCTTCTCTGCAGACTGAATAAAGACATCCAAAGTCCCACATCCAAACACTGCTCTCCTCTGAGGGGCTCCAAGCCCCGGCTCTGCAGCGGGAGAGATGCAGCACCTTGTGGTGCCTGATCCCTGCCTGCCTGCTCTCTGTCCAGGGAAAAGAAAGCAAGGAGCAGTGCTGCTGCATCAGGAGAGCTGTCCTTTGCACCCACCTTTTGGGAGATAGAGAAGACACGGTACATGGCCAGATTCACATCTGGGGCTCACCCGGTGCAGGAGAAATGACAACATAAGGAGTTGACAATAATGAGTCATCATGACCCCAGAGGCTTCCCTAATGCTCTCACCATCCCATTCATCCACTGAGCTAACACAATTCACTTCACCACCAAACAACATGGACATGGATCTGTAGCATAAGCAGTGCAAACCCTTGGCTTCCCTCCAGGCACCTCCTGGGAAGGGAGGGTCTGCAGACTGGAATAGCTCGGAAAGCCCTTTGGAGAGGTCAGGTGCCTGCTTTGGGATTGAAAGCCCTGTTCCTGGATCTGAATGCTGGGCACAGCAACATTTATGCTGTTTTCAAGTCCTCCCATGAATGTGCAGGAAACACTGTGACCTGATGGAGCAGGTTGTTTCTCCAGGAGCTGTGTAGATATTGGTTCAGGCTGAGCCAGACACCTGGCAGAGCTGGTCACTGCCGGTGTTTCTGCCTGTGGTGGAAGCCAGAAACTAAGACAGCAGTCCTGGTGGCAAAAAAAACAGAGGGATGAAGAAGGAGGATTGAGGGAGAATCAAAGAAAAATCCAGAACATCCCTAAATCATGGCAATGACTTTCTTAATAAGCTGCATTGCAGGGCTGGGTTTCGTGGCTGCTGAGGTGACTGTGTACCGGCACAACAAATATTTTATTCCGCTTTGCTGCAGGAGACAAAATGGCCTAATAGGACGTGGGAATGGGTGGAAATGGAAATTACAATCATCAGCAGCTTTTGCCAAGAGATAAGAAATGCCATTAGCAGCTCTCCTCCGTGGCAGATTGCTGGGTCATGGGCGCTGCTCCTCCTCCCTGAGCGTTCAGGAGAGCATTTCATCCAGCCACCAGCACTGCCCGGGACCTGCTTGGAAGCACAGACTCCAAATTCTTATCTCCACTGGAGACCTGTGTGCTTGTGCTTGGGGTGTTTCTTTAACCCATGTGCAGCAGTAGCCCTGGTACAGGTCTATACACTGAAGACCACTATTTTGAGCTAGTAATGAGGAATAGAGAAATAACAGAAAAATCAGCCTAAAAATCACTAGGTTTTGGTGGTTTTGAAATCATATTAAATGTTTCAGCTCTATAGTATCTGGCACGAACTGCTGGTTACTGTAATAAGTCTTTAAATCTGCTTTAAGTGCCCTTCCACTTCTTTTCTTCCTTTCACAAGGCATGTGTTCAGCTGCCAAGTGACTATATGGGGATGTATTAAGCAATAAACAGCAGAGCCCAGATAAAAAAGCTTAGCTGGGATAAAGATAAGGCAGCATCCACACAATCAGTGCATGCATGGGCAAAACTGAGAGCAGGAAATGTGGGATGCATCTCAAGAACACAGTAAAGCAAAATATACCTCATAACCCTCCTGAAATTTAGATTGAGGAAATGGAAATGTGAACAGCATTTATTTATTGGTCCTGCTCTTGGGGCTGTCCTGGGAGGGCAGGGATAGGAAGCAGTTTCCACTCTGGCTAGGAGATGCTGCAATGGGTCTTTGAAGCTCTGCTGGTCCATGGAGGGGCTGCATTCTGCAGAGCTCAGTCTGATCCTGCTGGATGTGGGTGTGCAGGGATCAATCTCAAGCTCCATCTCTCTCTCTCCATCTCTCCATCTAAGAGGAGAGAGCATTTCTGTGCACGTTCCCCCCCGATGCTGGTGCCTGAAAAGGTCTCCTCAGGGGATAGTGGTGAGCAGCCCTCAATGAAAGCTAAGTCTGACTCACAGGGATCGCTTGAAATGTGTTACCCAGTCATCTGCTACCTTGTACCGTGTGCCAACATTAATATAATGAACCTCTGATCCTGCACTTAATAGCTACACTGTGGCTGAAAAGCTGGGGACTCCTACATCATGTAAATTTGCCTAGATTTCATACGCCTACTGCTGACCTTCAGTCCCTTTCAAAATGGTTTAGTTCCTCAGAATAGAATGGATTTATTCTGGGGGTTTCTTTCAGTGAGATAAATGGAACAGGAGTCAGGTCCCTAATGTTATATTAAACTGCATTGAATCAGATGTGGCAGAAAAATTTCGACTCAGGTAAAATGTCAAGTATATAAGATTTTTCAATGCTAATCTCTAGCTTTCCTTGCATGAACTGTTTTGTTTGGTTGGTTCTTTTGTTCCAGTAAATAAATTTCTACTCCCTTTTCCAGATAATTAACCTTTCTGTTTCAAAGCCAAGGGTGAGGATGTGAAGGCTCATACTCCGGGGGATTCTCACCAAGCTGAACAAGTAAAATAAGAATCATAGAATCACAGAATGGTTTGGGTTGGAAGGCAACTTACAGATCATCTAGTTCCAATCCCCAAGCCATGGGCAGGGACATCTGATTAGAAGTAATCAGATAATGTGGCACCATGAAAGACTGATAGTGCCAAAAGCAGAGAAGAAACTATGGATATTCTTACCTTGGTGTTTTTTAAAAGCAGTGATTTAAAGAAGCCAACTGCAGTACGTCTAAGAAATCAAACCCAAAAATCACCTTCAAATTACTCATCACCTTAGAAAATTGAAAACTATCTCCTTAACTGAACTCATAGACTGGTTGCCGCCAAGACCTTCAGCCATCTGGCCAAAATTATACTCAACATACAGCTGGGATGTCTCCCACATGGTCAGTATTCCCGAGGCACCGTGAACAACTTGGTGTCCATGTGACATGCGTTCCCTGCTTTCTCCCACAGGCTGTGGATAGGGGTGCAAGGGGCAAACCCTGCTCAGTGGCAGTGGCAGAAGTGATTTCCTTCTGCTTTACTCCTGGCTACGAGATGAATCCAGCTGGCTGGAGGTTGTAAGAGAAGGTGGGAGACTCACTTCCCGAGCTATGTGCTGCTTCCCACCAGCCTCTCGGTCTTCCTGCTCCAGGAGGGGCTGGGGGCTCACTGGGAGTGCACAGGACTCTGGGGGTCTGACTGCTGAAGAAAGCAGATGGTGGGTTAGACGAGGGAGAACAGATGGTTCTGAGGAGGGTTCTCGAACACCAGGCTGGAGAAATTGGTTCTTCCCTGCACCTCCCAAGTTGCACAAAGTACATAGTAAGTTACTCGCATGCAATTTTTTTAGTGTATTCCTCATTTTCTCTGTGCCCAGCATGGGACACTCATTTATTTCACTGTGATACATTGCCACCACACTTTATAGCACCTGAGTGCCTTCCACATGGAGAGCCCAGGTGAAGTCCCTGGAGATCACTGATCATTGTGTTTTTTCTCTCATGTCTCTCCTGCCCCTTTGTGGGTCCTCTGAACAGGCATGTACACAGGCATCTGGGGAGGGAAGAGAGGGAAGATGTGGGAGATATCCACTGACTTGGCTGTGTTTCAGTAGAGATGTAAAGGTACAAGCACTGCATTAATACTTGACTTCAGATTTCCAGATGTCTGAGTGCTCATAGGCAGCACGAAGTCTTTATGTTCAAACCACAAAGTCTGCTTGGTGCTATAATACATGGAGCAACAACATTGTGGGGTTAAAGCTTCTGTAGAAAGGAGGTGGAGAATGGCCAGGATGGTGGGATATTGAGTCCATTTGGCTACATACACTTCTTACTTGTGTTGCTGTAATACTCGGAGGCCTAGCTGTGGTCCAGCAACGCCTTTTGCAGAGTTCTTGTTGGTTCTCCTTCTCTTTTGTACATTTGCTTTGAGATAACAGGTAATTGCATAGGAAACAGAATTTGGGCAAGAGACCAGGTCGGGCTTTAGTTCTCAAAGGCTATCCAAAAAAAGTGAGGCATTTCTATGGATAAGTACATGCCAGACATCCCATCAGGATCGTGTTTAATCAGCCAACAGTGATGACCCCCCTAAAAATTGCCACTTGCCTTAGATAAGACATATCTCTCTGATAACCTCAGTATTTGCCTTATTTGAGATAATTCCCATAACGAGTACAATGAACTAGGTGCTATTTATTCAAGCAAAATTATTTATGAAGGGAATGGCTGGTGCTGTGACTCTCACACTCACAGCCACTCTCAGACAGGTGATGGTCACAGTGATGGCCAGGCTGGGGCAGAGACTACAGTGCCTCGTGGCTCTTCCCACCTGCTGCCTCTGGGAAGCTCACCCAGATGCTGCCACAGCCACGGAGAGACTGCGCAAAGATGTTGTTACAATTTTGGTCAGTGTTTTCAGCGTCTTTTTTCAGATTTCAGCCAAGGCCTCCCCTAGTTTCCAGGTGCCTTGGTGGCTGTGGCCAGGAGAAGGTGGTGGGTGAGGATGTGACTGGGTCCATCATCTGAGGGACACTGAGGTGGACTAGAGCTCATGCCGATGAGGAGGTCAAAGTTGTTTTCCCAGCCAGGTGTGATGGGTTTTTCTTACCTGGTAGAACAAAAGATTGAATGTAGGAGGCAATTCTATGCAAGGCAAGACATGGATAAAATACTACAGAAAGGGAACTGAAGAGAAAATCTCCTGAAAGCAAGGCAAGCTTTCACACTCAAGAAAATTGTTGCAGAAGAATCAACAGAGATTTTAACTTTTTCATTGTAGTTTATGAGCATGTACATATATATACATATATCTCCATGGATGTGTGTGTGTGTCTATGTCAAATTCCCCAGCCCAAGCCTGGTATGCTGACCACTCGATTGAACCTGTGAGGAACATTATACAGACCTACAGACCCAGGAATGACAAGGATTTTACAATGGGCATATACACACACAGGACCCTGAAGCCTAATAAGGAAACTCTTTACCATTTGTTTAAAGACTACATAATTTATGTTTTTCATCATCTCACAGAGGAGAAGAGGTTGTTTACTTTGATTTGTTGATGCAGCAATTTTAAACATACTGTATGGTATGTGGAGTCTATCTGGAAAAAAACCCCACACCTTATTGATCATAGCATAACCAACCCAAAAGCCATAGCATGAAAAGAAGGAAACTCTGTGTAAAGGGCAGAGAGTGAACCATTCTCATTCATATTATACATCAGAACCCTTTATGCGATGTTTGTGATTGAAAACACCTTGCATGGTGGGAAAATTAAAAAGAAATATTAAAAATGCCGGTCTGAGATGTGCTTTGGGGGCAGAAGGAGGGAGAGGTACCCATGGAGCCACCCCAGGCGGCACAGTTCCTGTGGGTCAAGATTTGAGCTCCTGGGGGCAGGTAGTTGTGTAAGCAGAGGAACAACAGCGAGGCAACTCCATGGAAAATCCGCAGTGATAAATTGTTTGCTCTTAAATATAAGCAGGCTCATAAACCAATCTGATCCCTGAAGCTTGATAGAGACCAGATACCAGAAAGCACATTTTCAGCTGCAGAGCTGGCAGGAGTCATACCTGGGATCCTGACCCAGGTGTAGCGTTACACGGTGCTTCGAGCAGGTTTGATTATTCGCCATGTTCTCACTGGGTTGTCCGGTGCACAGTGAGGCTCTCAGTGAGGCTCTCAGAGCAAGAATAAGCTTAGATTTTGTCATCACAGGCAGGGTGTTGTGCCTTGGGTGTGCACAGTCTGTCTGATGGTGCTTTGGGAGCGCAGGGTGCTCTTTGCTGGGACATCAAGCAAAGCCCCATGGGGTGTGGGGCTGAGCCTGGCCCATCACTGCTACCTGCAGCACAGAGCTGGGCAACCTGGACAAGCCCCTGGGACAGGGCTCTCCCTGAAGCTGCCCCTTCTCCAGGGAAACCTGGCCAAAAGGTGCCCCCCCTTGGTTGCAGGGCAGGTACAGCAGTGATACCACGGGTATCCTGCCGAAGCTGGGGTGGCCTTTGGATCTTCCTCTGTGCAGGGCTCATCACCCCATCCTGCCCTCAGTCTGAAGGCCCCTCCCTTTGCTCCCGTATCCTCACATCTCCTCTTGTTTTCATTCCTGGTACACAAGCACGCTGATGATAGTAAGCGGGGAGAGCAGACCTTCAATTCTTCAAACTTTTTACAAGAAAAGAGTGCACTTTGCCTAATATGGGCTGCTCCCTGGGCTCTTTGCTTACATCTCTAATTTTAAACAGAAGGAGTGGGTTTTGCTGGTGGCTTTTATTCCCTCCTTGTTCCCATTTGTTTTACTGTGAGGAAAATGTAGCCACATAGTCTTACTTCTCTGTGCAAAGGGTTTGGGTTCAGGCAACAGATGAGAAGTAACAATTTAACTTCGATAGCACATTTTCAGAGACCTGATAATCAAATGGTAGGTGCACACTGGAAAAGCCAGATTCTGCCTTCAGTTCCTGAGCCAGATTGAAGTAGGTGGACTAACCAAACTAAAGATGTAATTCAAACCTTTAGCTTTGTTTACAGCAACTACTTTTGTTTTTTCATCCTGAATGGTCCTAACCTAAATTGTTGTTCTTTTTCCTTTTTTTTTTTTTTTTTTTTTTTTTTTTTTTTTTTTTTTTTTTTTTTTTTTTTTTTTTTTTTTTTTTTTTTTTTTTTTTTTTTGTAATGGTTGCTTTTTATGTTTACATCCTAATGCAGCTGGGAATTTATTGAAAATATCTCTTATCAGGACTTCTTGCACTGTGCCAAACATTTACTGAAGCATTTTGTAGAGGCAGAAAAAATAATTTCATCATGGAGGGACTCTTCCTTGTCCTGCAGTTTAACTTTTTATTAGATGTCATGAAATCAAGATATCAAGCCACAAAGTGGCTAATGGCTAGAGTAGACTTAGAAAATCCTCTCCTTATCTCTTCCTGCCCTTTTCCAACTGAGATATGAAGTTTTAGCTGCAGTGAAGCATTTTGGCTTTCCTCAGGAAAACCTGCATTTCTTTTATAGAGAATAGGAATAGAGAAACCCTTTTTTTATTGTAGAATTTACAGTTTCTGCCAGCAAAAATGTCTCAGTAGAAATGTTTCAACTAAATTGACTAATAGCAATGTGCCTCTGATCCTATCTATTAGTAGGATGTATTCCAGACAGAACTTGAAATGAAGGAGACAGCTATTAATACAACATAGTTTCAGCTTTTGAATTTTTATGTTCAGATGATTCCACCTGAATTTTCTTTGTTCATGCAGTAATCCTTATTTCCCCGTTCAGGACATGCACTTGGTTTACCTCCAGTGTTCATTTTGCACTGAAGTTGCCAAATGTGAACGGCATAAACGTTCAAATGCTTTTCAGCATCTCATCCCTCTGTTCCCTTGGTTTGTACTGGAGTGGTACCCAGGGTGTTATAAACACAAATATGACCTAGTGTTCTGATAAACAGCAACAGCTAAAGGAGCATCAGGGAGTGTGAGGGAGGAGAGGCCACTGCTGTGTTGTCTCTTTTGGAGTCTTTGGAGGCCTGAAGGTGATGCCCACATGGATGAGTTTGGTGATTCAGGTACCAGGGAAACATGGGGTGGTGTGACAACCTGCCAGGATGCACCAGCCCAGGCCAGCAACCCATCTCTGGGCTCCTTAGCCTCAGCCACACTGAGTTTCAGCCAAACCCTTCCAACTCTTCCCTCCCAGCTACTTGCTCCGTTCTCTTGGCCATGTTTCTGGAAGGGTACTGGGGTCTGGTAAGGACAACATCAGAGATCGGAGTTGGTTGTGGAGAAAACGCAGTTTTTCTTTTCTTGTCCCCTATGTTATTTTCCAGCTAGATCAGTTTCCTAGACTGGCTCAAAGATCCCACAGGGGCAGGTATGTGGCAGAAGGGATTTTCCCCAGTCCTGGCTCAGGACGAGGTGTAGAGAGATGTGGGGACACCAAGAACCAGCCATGCTATTGGACAAGACCCCTCAACCCCACTTCTCGGCCCAGGTGGCTGCAGCAGCCTCTGGTGAAACAGAGCCCAAATATCTCCACCAGGCCCTTGATTAAGCCATTATGTTCGTGACTAATTTCTTAAATATCTGCTTTCCTTCTTATGTTCTCTCAAGAGCCTCCCGCCCTGCAGTTGACTCACACGCAAGCAGGTGCTGCTGGCAGAGCCAGCATATGCCAGTCCCTCCACCCCTGCCTCCAAACCAAGCCCCAGTGCTGCTCCTCTGGTATCCCCCATTCCCAGCATTGGGGATGGATTTTGCCCAGACCTGTCCTGCTGCTGGTGGGTTCAGGGAAACGATGCCATGAAGTAGCTCACGATATTCAAACATCCACCTGGGTGGGTAAAAAGTAATTTTGCTGTTTGCTTTACTTCTTGATGAGGAAGAAAAGGGTTTGCAGTGCACAAAGGGGGTTATGGCATAAGAAATTTATGGTTCTGGTGTTTTCCATTCAGAAACTGTCTCATCATTTCTGCAATGCATCTATATTTCAGAAATCACCATTTTCAGGGCTGAGTACTGCGCGGAGCAGGTGATGCAGACCAGGGCAGGCCTGTGAACAAGCTGGTCAGCTGCACAGTGG
This sequence comes from Empidonax traillii, assembly GCF_003031625.1. Taxonomy (NCBI): domain Eukaryota; kingdom Metazoa; phylum Chordata; class Aves; order Passeriformes; family Tyrannidae; genus Empidonax; species Empidonax traillii. The sequence goes on along the minus strand of NW_020955621.1, from coordinate 402,835 downwards.
GGATGAGAACTGGGTTTAACTGCAGCTGTTACACCACTGACAAATGAACCTGCCCTCCACACCAAGTCAGTCTTTCTAAGGGGAATAATGGGAGGGGCCGAACTCACACAATGCTGTAATGAAATAATCACCAGAGCACTTGCTTGAAAATTGCAGATCCGGCATTGCTTGAGAGTAAAGTAATCCAGCAGCCTCAGTTCTGTGGGTACAGCTCACCATGCCCCAAGACAAGGCATGGACACCAGAGCCAGATCTTGCTTTGCATGTACTGAAAAGTCAAGAAGGGAGGAAGTCAAGGGAAGGAGTTGCATTTCTTTGGCAATGGGAGAGGAGATATGGGCTATGGTGCTACTACAGGATGTGTCCTCTGTCTTCTGGCAAAGCCCTGTCATGATTAAGGCATGATTTGGGTTGTTGTGGGCTGTGGTAGAGGAGAGAAGGCACTTGTGTGCACACCCCCGTGCATTGAGGTTCCCTTGGTGGCTCGAAGGTCACATCCCTGTGCAGCAGCTCAATCCACCTAAAAAAGGCAAGGAAGGGTTGTGCTGCCCAAACAGCTTTCCAATTGCTCTGCATGAATACTGGGTTTACTGGAACCAAAATGGCAGATGCCAACTTTTTTGGAAGCTACAGCTGCTGCTTTGCTCCTGCAAGCCATTTGTCAGCCTTGCTCTGCCCTCTCTGCTACTGAAGAACCAGTGTGGTTTCAGCAAGGGCCAGGAAAACCAGCTATCCCTGCAGCAGCAAAAGACCATCACCTCAGAGCTCTGCAGCGAGGAGAGAAAGGGCAGCAGTTGCTTGCCTGCAAGGACCTCACACCACGCTATTAAGGTCTGGTGGCAAGAAAAACATCACCGGGAAACTCTGTACTCTGCAGCGCAGGGGCAGGGCTGGGCTCTGCATCGGGGCTGTGCTGAGCCAGCCGGTGGATCTATACAATTTCCAGACCCCTTCCTTGCTCGTCTGCAGCCTGGGAGAGCAGATGCAGCACCACTGAGCTCATTCCTGCTTTTTCTTCCATATTAGGCAGACCCCTAAGTGTCGTGCCCTTCCCAGAGCTAACATGATCTCCAGATAGCAGCAGATGGCACTCGACGGCTTGTGTTGTGTCCGCAACTCCTTAGGCACGTTGCACCCTTCTCTGGGCTCCAATTCCCTCCCCCAGCATCGCACCCCATCACATCATCTCTTGGGCGTGCAACCACTGGGCCATGTTCTTCCTTCTAGTTAAAGATATTCGAGTGCCACCAGTGGATGTGGGCTCCTAGGGAGCTGGTACCGCTTAGATCAAGCTACTGATGCTGTGGAGACACGTTCCCCAGAGAGGTGGCAGAGATGTCTCTTTGCCTTCACTAGTGGCCTCCCTGTGAATTGTATCAAGCTTGGGGCCTCGTATCAAAGGCCCCAAGAAGAGCCCCCCCTCAAGCAGAGAGATCAGCACTAAGGGAACAGATCCCATCTCACCGGAGGGGATCACGAGGAGCAAAGCAGCTGTGGGTCAAGTCACCCGATTTTATATTTGACAGGGCTTTTGGGGAAGCTTCTACCTGCTTTGTAAAGGGGGCTCTTGGGGGTCCATTCCAGAGCGGTGGGTTTGCATTTTGTGGGTGCCAAGGCTTTGGGTGGCCTGCACCATTACAGGTCACTAAGCTGGGATGGGGACGAAGGGGCAAGGGTGGAAATGAAGGAGGTGTCAATATTGACACAAATCAAGAAGAAGTTGATGGAAAGGAAGGAAAAGAAGGCACTGAGGATGCAAATGATGCAGAAGCAAACAATGATGGGAATGTGGAGGAAGACGACAATGGTGGCAGAAATGGAGAAGAAGGAGGCACTGTTGTCACAAATGAAGGAGACGATGTTGGAAATGGAGGAAAAGAAGGCAACAAGGAAGCAAAGGAAGAAGCAAATGACAATGCAAATGTGCAGGAAGACAATGCTGTTGCCAGTGAAGAAGGGAAATACAATGGAAATGAAGACGGAGACCATGGTGTTGAAAGTAAGTTTGGAAGGCTCTTAGAGGAGCACATACAGCGGCCTGTTCTGGGCCTGAACAGAGGTTGTGTGATGATCACTGACCTGATGGACAACTTCACAAGTACTTTTGGATACCAACTGTTAAATCATTTCTAGCCAGTGCCACAACAAACCATCAGGGTGGAAGCACATTTGAAGGTTGGAGTCACCATGTGGAGGATGTTGTGCCCTGTGTGCTTGTACCCCTGAATCCCCCCCCAGGGCATGCCTTCCACCTGGAGCTGGACACTACAGAAAAGAAGATCCAGAAGCCCTCACAGGGGCCATGCAGGGGCACACTGGCCTGCAACACTGGCTCAAAGAACTCCCGTTTGCCACTGTTGAAAGAAGTCCTCACACACAGAGCTGTGCTTGTGGGGCTCATACCTGAGGACATGCAGATTTTAACAGTAGTTAATATATAAATAGTGAATAGGTAGTTAGTGCATTTACCCCTGGTAATCCTGAACCTGCTTCCCTGTTATTTCAATAAAAAATACTGTTCCAGAATGTGGATTTTGCAAGTTCTTGTTGTACCCATAGTGCTGAATTGGTTCTGATCAGAAATTAACCTATTTGCACCCACCAAGTCGTATCTCAGATGACAAGCTGGAACTCAAGGGGGCTGCTTTTCTGCTAAATTTCTTTCATGCATCAGACACCCTATACCCTCCCCAGGGATCTGGTGCCACCTGAGTGGGCATGCTGGATACAGAGAAGGGGCTGCTGTACCAGCAGTGGGATTTGCTGCTGTACCTTTCCTCCACAGCAAAAGCAGGCTCTGGGCAGGCAGAGTTGATGCAGTTGAGGAGGTCATGGAAGATGACTTGAACGTGGAGGCTGTGCAAGGAGAAATAAGTTGAAATTTGGGATGGTGTTCAGACATTTATGGTTTCCCTTCCCTTCACATGCAGACACTGCAGCCAAGGCGAGAAGGTGTGCACTTAGCTCATAAAAATAAACAGTGTTCTCAGCTGCATTCCTGGATGTAATGTTTGCAGATCTGATTTTCACTTGTGCCACTCCGGCAGGCATTAGTTGGCTCAAATACTAAATATTTACATAGCGTGTGTCACGTGCAGACTGTGAGGAGGGAAAGCATCATCGCTCCCACTTACAGGGGAGTTAAGTGACTTTTCCATGACTGTTCTGGAAAGAACCTAGCAGGACCTAAAATCCATTAGGGCCCCTGGGGTGCAGGGCTGCTCTCTTTCGCTGGAGCTTTGGGAGACATCCTTCTGGGGAAAGCTGTGCCTTGACAGGGGGAAAGGAGCAATAGGGAATTCAGCACAGGCAACTGGACAAAGCTTTGGGCGCCCCATGAAAAAGTCAGGCCCTTGCATACACTGTGATGGCATCATCGAGCCCAGGCAGCTGGGCCTCATGAACAACTTAATTTCATGCAGGAGACAATGACAGAGACTTTAAAGAAGCAGCTGCCCCCTGATTCCAAAAATCACCCAGACTTCTGAGAAGGCTCATCTCTTCCAGCCTGCACGGCAAACAGAACTGTTGCTCTTTCTATTGACAACAAGCTATAAATTATCCCGTTATAAAAGGGAACAGCAGCCAGAGGAGCTGTGCTCCTGCCAGCTAGCAGGCGTTTGGTTTAGCAGGGAGGGGCAAAACACTTGCACTTAAGGGAGATGCCTCTCAGTTTACCCAGGTTTTTGCCCAGTTGCCTGCTGGCTTCTATAGGTTCCTACGGTAAAGGTCGCATAGATGGCTTGGGAATAATGCATTCCCCTTGCTCATGTCAGGCGGATGGAGCTGAAAGTCTCTCAGGACTGGTTGTCTCCTGCATGTTTATTTTATTCAGTGGTATCATGTCAGTGTGTCTGCCTAAATATAGCTTCTGTGAAGAGCATTTCTAAGTTTCCTGTTACAGTTTCTCTCGCAGTTACCTTACAGTAAATGGAGGAAAATCAATGCAATCTCCATTACGCGCCGCCTCTAAATGTGCCCTGCTGGAAATTCTGCCCGGATTGATTCTCTTCTCATACAAACTGCCCATCCTCTCTGCCTCTCTGCCCCTCTCTCCCTCCTTTTTTGTTGGAATAAACCACAATTTTATCATTTAAAAACCCCTCACTCTCCTTTGTCTGATGAGCCCTACAGATAAGGCTTTCACAGGAACTGACAGTGCAGAAACCATGGAGTCCCTGGACAGAGTTGCGACTGCAAAGTCGGGATTAATTGACTCTGTGGCATTTGGACATGACAATTTCAGCAGCTTCAACAGAGTAAATTGAGCAGAAGGGTCAAATTCAAGGTAATCTCTGAAAAGCAAACATAAGCCAAGAGATCACCTCCTTTGTCTTTTACAGGCAAGACAATCCTACAAGTAGCAAGAAAATGATTGATTTAAAAATGTATTCCTTTTGCCATGGAGTTTAAACACAGCCCTTTTACCCGTCCCCGCTGCCTTCCAGTAACGTGTATCCACAGATACACAGAAAAACTACTATTATCAAATCCCCACAGTGTCAGTGTCAGCCGGTCACCAGTAAACAATCACAGCTATAAAGTGATCCAACAGATGTTATGCTGGAGATGAGTAGTCTGAAATAGAAAGGCTAAAAATACACCTCCAGGGCCAAATCACACCCTCGTTTTTATGCCACGCTCTGCCGTTTTTGGCCCACAATTGGCACTTTGGTCCCAACTGTAGGTAGTCACACAGGTCACCAGCACACGCTGGGAGGGGGGCATGTTATCCTATGGGGCCCTCCCTGCCTGCAGTGACCACCCAGTCATTATTCTGAACAGGTTCATTGGAGATTTAGTATTATTGTTATTATTATTATTTACCCCTCAAATGCCCCTGTAATCCACCACCAAGGGCTTTGCTGATTCAAACAGGTTCTCAGAAATGGTCCATACTGATATATATTTTTAAAATCTCATACCTGAGGTAGGATTTAATACCCAGTGGGGTTGTGTTGGTATCTGCAAAAAGCAAAGGATCAAACCCTCAGCTGCTGCAGGAAAGTACGGTGGGGTTATGGCAGAGACAGATCAAGTCACAACAGGGGATGACACCACTGTGATGCCCAAGGCAAGATGGGGCTGGGGCTGGGTCCTATCATGGCAATCCTATCATGGGTCCCCAGTCCCTCAGTCCAGAAGGGATGTTTCATCAGGAGATTTTGCTTTTATCTTGCTTCCACATCCCGAGACTGAGCCAAACGGAGAGAATAGATCCCTCAGGGGCTAAGCAGCTGCTTTACATTGCAATATCTATCAAAGCCTGGAGACAAATGCAGGGTTATTTTGTGCTCTTTTGAAAGGATGAACCTAGAAGACGTGTCAGCAACATCCTCCCCTAAGAGAAGGGTGTGGACAGGAGGATCCCAAAGAGGGACCTGCCACCATCAGGTCGTCGGGAGCTTGTTCCTACAAGTGAGGAGCAGATGACACCAGTAATTCTGGCCTGCGGTTGTACTATCTCAGGCTCTGATCCTATCAGACCTCGTGAGCCAAACAAGACAAGGCCACAGCAGCAGCTGGTTGGGAGATTTCCAGGAAAAAGAAGCAAGCAAGCAAGCAAGCTGTCTTTTTGAATCCGACCCTCTCTTCAGTTCATGGCCCCTGCAAGGAGATTGGGATAATGGGCAGGATGGGGCATTAAAGCCCCAAATCCAAGGTCAGTTCAAAGACCCCAGTCCCAGCCCAGCTCCGTGATGTGGCCTGGGCAGGAGGCAGCATTTCTCAGCTTTCCTGTGCTGTTGTTAGAGTTTATTTGGCTGTTTAAAAGTTGTGTCTTCAGTTTGGACCACCATCGAATGGAGATGGATGGACACAACACAGTCCCTGAGCAGAAATGGAACTTGCACAGCCAGAAAAGGGGGGATGGGATAAAAGGAAGATCAGGGAGCAGAAAAACTCCTGGGACAGAGTAGTAGGTTCTGCTGTCACCTCTGAAGGCAAGTGACCAGCTGCTTCCATAAGAAGCAGCCACGGCCAGAGAAGCCCTGGCAGCTTCCATCAGTGCCAGTCTCTGGGGCAGGAGGGATGATCCAGAGGACATGGTGAGCCAGCACAGGGAGTATCCCAGTGCCCAGGGATGGGTCTGGCTGACCCTCCAGTCTGTTTGGCAGGACTGGTGTGCAGTGGGCCTGACCCACTAGGCACACTGGTCCATGCCAGTGAGGCACAGCCATCAGCCATGTATCCATGCTCACACCAGCACGCTGGTAAGACTGGGGCTGAAGGAATCTCTTCATGCTCATTCTTACCAGCTACTGAGTCTGTTTGCCACCTCTGTTGGCTGCTTCTGGATGATCAGAAAGGAGCCCCTCCTGCTCAGCCCACCTGCATGAACTATCGGCCAAAAACTGCAGGGCAAAAACTGCCCTGCCTTGCCACGCTCCTGTTCGCCCCTCCCAGGGTTGTCCGCGTTCCCTGGAGCCGTTTAAATCTCCCTCTGATGCTCCTGGTCCCGCCCTCTCCTCGCTTCTTTTGGCTTCCGAGAGCTGCTGGGTCCTGACGAGGCTCGGAGCTGCTGCTCAGATGTCCCCGAGTTCAGGACCCCCCTGTACAGCTCCATCCTACTCCCACCTCGCCGACTGAGATTGTCAGTGTTGCTCCTCCAAGTCTGTCGTGGTGCAAAATCAACTCCCACACCTCCAATGGGATGGGGATGAGGTGGGATGAGATGAAGGCCAGAGACTTAGCAACTGTCTGCAGGCACTGCTGCACAAAGTGCTGATTTCTCATCTCCCAGCTTGAATGGACAATTTGATGTGATCACAGCATCCCCCTCGCTTCCCCACTGCCTTTGCCCGGTGGTGAAGATGCTTGTGCCAGCCCAGTTTCAGAGACTGAACTGCCACCTCCCTGTGGCAATTACAGGAGCTACCAAAGACACGGAGGTGGCTTTGTAATTGGAGCCAAATGAGATGTCTTCCCAAAAACGTTGTCTGGAAAGATCCTGGCTCAGCCCCAGGAGAGGCAATGGCCCTTCAGTGCTGCCTGGTACGGGCTTTACACGAGCTTTCCCTGCCCAAAGGATATCAGGTCTGTATCCGCCATCCAGCTCCTTCTCAAGCTGGGGCACACAGCATTAGCTAGGATGTTCATATTCGTCTGTGAAAGAAAATAATAAAACCAGAACAAGTGTTAAGGGATGCCCAGCCTGTGTTTATTTTCTTCTGCTGTGGCCCACACATCTCTAATTTTTCACAGATTAATTCTTGCTCCCTGTATTGTGGTTTGGTTTTTGTTTTTCTTTTTTTTTCAATTTTACAGAGACTTGAAGCTGAACTCATTTGCACTAGAAAGAATGTTTCTTGCTTCAGTTTCCCGACATGGGTTAAAATCAATAACATTAAAGTTTATTTTAAACACTTTAGTTTATCAAAGCAATTTTCTCAGCATTCCAGCCTGCTGTCAGTTTTTTCAATGCTATTTGCAATGCATTAGGTGTAGTAAAAGAGTGTTTCACAATCTGCTTTCAAAGACCTTTCTAGCAAACCCTGCAATGAGGATATAATTCATTTGATGACCTTGGTCAAAAACAAACACAGGCCCCAAGGTGCAGCATGTACAAAGGGGTTGATACACTCACAGGTTTTGTTATAAAAGAGGTTTTATATGTCCCTGTCTTGCCAAAGCTGGCTGGCCTTGGCTACACCAAGCAGCAGCACTGCTGATGGCCAGGGAGCTATTCCTTTGGCTCATTTGGAAATCCTGAAACACAATTTATGGTTTTAAGTAAACCCCATAGCCTGGCCAATTTCTGTGCCTGTGAGATGATGGTTGGAAATGCACCATGCTGTTACCTCATCAGCCTAATAAACACATGCGCAAGCAGAACTTAAAAGGGATGACCAGACATTTTTTGTGAGTGAAAAGGCTTTGGAGGATGCAAAGTGGGCGAACGGATTTGCCACGGATGACACACCTCTGCCAGTAGGTCCCCTAAAGAGAGGGCAGTTGGGTTTTCCATGCTTGGAGCCCTTACAAGCTGCAGACCTGTCCAACTGGTGCAGACCAGGGTTTAAGCAGCTGAACCAGAGCAGCTGCAGGCTCAGCTGCTTCCACGGAGCATCGAGCCATACATGGGCCAGGCTTTGAAATTTCCCCCCACTTCTGAAAACCAGGTCACCTCTTGGGTGCTGGCGGTGGCATTAAAAGTCTAATTTTAGGCTCTTGGCTGCAGCAAGCATCCCTGTAAATGCTCAGTTTCTCTGCCAAGCTTCTGTAGGCTGGAGTGGAAATTTGCATCAGGGAGGTTTTACTGTCAGCACTCCGAGTGGGAATAAGAAAAAAAGACGCAGGAAGATCATCTGGATGGAGCTCCCCCAGAGGAGGGCAACACAGGCAACGGAGAAAGAACTAGTTGTTTTGTTTTTCACCACAATTTTAGGGCCAAACTTGTGACTTTTCCTATCTTTCCACCTTCCTCATATCAGTTGCTGGTGCCACCACACTGACTGTCCCCTGGAGCCCCTGGAGTGGTCCGTGCTCAGCACCAGTTACATATAGGAACAAAAGTGGACCAGAAAGTAGCTCTGAGCAGCTCAATGTTGGTTCTGTTGTCCAATCTCACATCTGCTGCACATGGGGAAGGACATGGGGACTGCAGAAAACTTGTTGTTTTGTGGGAAGGAGGTGGGAGCAGGAGGGGATGGTGGAGGCTTAGAGGAAGGAGGGGATGGCTGCTTGCCACCCTACACCCATGGTTCCACACACATAACTGATGCTCTGAGGTGACCCCTGGGTTATCTGAGGATGCAGATTAGCTAAGTCCTTGTTTGAAAGGACAGCTCTTTTACAGTGGTGTGAGTTATCTGAGATGCAGGCTATATGCATGAAAATACAATACTTGGAGCTCCTCCATTCAAAGCACTGTGATGTGATAGTGAGATACATATTATAGGGTCTTAAATCATGTCTACAGCACTGATTGTGAATTCGCATAGTCCTGTCTCAGCATGTACCAGGATCGGAGTCAGATCTGGAAAAAATTCTTTGGGGATGGACTATTCAAGTGCTCCAAATTCCTGCTCAGTCTCTGGGAGAGGATACTTTTAGTTTTCCAAGCCTTTCATCTTGGAGAAAGCCTGTGCCACTTGCGGAGAAGGTCCTGCAGATATCTGGGGCACAGCAGCTACATCCAGCCACTGCCACCCTCCTTACACAGCATGGCAGATACAGGCCAGCTGGCAGAGAGTCAAATCCTGACCCTACAAAAACTTTTGGATTGACCTGCATAGGCCAGGGTTTTGCCAGGCACATTCCTGCTCAACCTCCTACTTTTTTTAATTGTTCATTAGAGCCTAAAATCCAACTGAACAGACCAGCCAGGCACTGGTCAGGGAAAGGCGTTAACCAGTGTCTGGAGGAACAAGGATATTTTTTATGTCCCTTTGTCCTGTGTCTCTTGTGCCTATTTACAGGCAGAATCACTGCATTAACTACAGCAGTAACTGCCCTCCAGCTGTTTATTCTGCATTTTACAGGGAACATCTGGACCGCTCCTGTGTTTGCTCTCACTCAGGGTCTTGTGCCTTTCCAGGGATCCTGGAGGATGAACCTGCAACTGAGCTACCTGGTGTGAGTGGGTGGGCTGGTTTTCAGGGGAGCTTGCTTTTTTAAAAAATTTATTTATTTTAATATTATCTTTATATTTAAATGTCAATATCGAACTTTTGCCATAAGTTCAGGTCCAAAATGTCATATATAAGGGTGAGATCTTTGAGACAACCATTCTGCCAGAGGATCCAGAGACATCAGGTAAGGAAGGTGCTGTAAGTATATGCCGAGATGTTAAACATCCATCCTGACTCTTCCTGTGTGCACACCAATATAGACCCCTGAACAGGGATTGCTTTCAGCAGCTGTGTTTTCCAGGACATATTTCTAAAGGAGAGAAAAGCACTCAAATATGAAGACTGTGAATTAAAGGCAGAAACTCTTCATCTCCTCAAGCCTCTTTAAAAAAGCCTCTAAACTTGCAAGGCCCAGTGCTGGTAATGATGCTCTTTTTAAATGAGGCTTCCTTAAAGAAGCCCCAGTTGGTGTGCTGAAGATGACTTTAGATAGGGGAGCTAATTAGTTTGCAACCCACAGCTGCGAATATCAAACGCTGGGAAAAGCTTCTTGTTTTACCCAACTCTGCAACTCTACAGAGGAAATAATGGCCATGCATTGCTAGGGTAGCCTCAAGCCAGGGCTGCTGATAAGCAGCAGCAGCAGTAGGCAGGCAGACAACATCTTGAGGAGCCTCAGGGCAGGACTTTATGGGGAGCAACCACAGACAGATGCTGGAGACACTTTCCTGACTGGGAAAAGGTGCTGCGGGGAGCTCAGAGGCAGGTATAGCTCTGGAGGGAGGGAAGAGTCATTTCTCTGCACATGTCCATCCCTATGTCCTTTTTCTGGTGGGCTCTGTGGTCAGAAGTCCTGAAAACCCTTTGAGTACTCCTTTTCCTCAACAGCAGATCTGGATTTCGGTGTTGACAGTTCCTAGAAAGCTGGACACGTTGCTTTCAGAGCTGTGCCAAAACAATCAAGGCAAAGAGAAGTCATTCCATCTTCCTGTGCAGTGTAAGTCAACAGAGACTCTTCTCTGGCAACAACAGAGCTATATTTATTTACATCCATCCTGGTTTGGCCCTGAGGTGGCAAATAAAACCATGTAATTTCTACCAGGGAGCAGCTAAAATTTACCCTCTGCTTTCAGAGACTTCTTGGAGATGCCTCATGTTTCCCAGAAAACTGATGAAACCTTAAAGGATTAAACCACAGTCCTTTATCATTACAGTGTGGGACACCTGGACTTCTTTAGGGTGTGGCAGAAAAAGGTGCCCGTTTGAGGTGATCAGAAACATGACCATGGTTGCTAAGGTCATACTTGCTGCAGTTGAAAGTGTAGGAAAGAGCCTGCACCAGGCTCAGGCTCCCCAGGCTGATGCCACTGAACCTGTGGCCATGTCTGTGCTGTGCTCAGGGGAGCCACCAGCCCGGTGGTTGCCCCAGCCTGGGCAGCAGCCACCCTGAAATATTCTTCCCTGTGACACTGGGAGAGTGAAAAGGCCCTGGAACAGGTTGCCCAGAGAAGTTGTAGGTGGATGTCCCATTCCTGGAAGTGTTCAAGGCCAGGTTGGACAGAACTTGGAGCAACCTGGTCTACTGGAAGGTGTCCTTGCCCATGGCAGAGGGGTTGGAACCAGCTGATCTTGAAGGTCCTTTCTGACACATATCATTTTAGGATTCTATGATGACGTGAGGATGGTGGAAAGGTTTTCATGGTGGATATTTATGGACTAATGATCCTTTCTGGGGCCCTCAGTGGTGGGGGTTGTGTTGTGCTGTGACACAAGTTCACATCCTCTTGAGCACTGCAGGGTGATGATGACAGAGGGCTGTGTGCGTCCAAGAGCTTTCCTCCCATCCCTGTCTGAGCAGATCCCATCCTTTGGGATTCTGTCTCTTCTTTTGTAATGATTTTCACCAGTGCTGAAAAGCAGCTTTTCAATTAATTCAGTGTAAAAACATCCCCTTTGATGGGTACCAACACACAGCTTACTGGGGAAAACACCTTCCAAGTAAGAGCCTTGGTTTAGCTGTGTGGCAGCAAAGCTCCTGCTGATGGCTGTGAACAAAATTAAGAGCTCTTGGCTCGTGCGTGTATAATTAGACTGAGCAGAAGGCAAAATACTCCATTATGACAACTTCAGAGTTGAAAGAAATAGGTCTGAGCAGATGTTGATTTGCAGGATAAACAAATTAATTCAATTCAATTTATCCCCCTCTACTTTTATAGTCCTTTGTTCCTCGATTTAAAGTGTCAAATACAGCACTCATGCTGTATGCATAACAAAAACCACATGCCAGGATAGACACATCAATCTGCAAATAAAAAATATATCCAGTATCCTTGAAGTCTGCTGTCTTTACCTATCGTCCCTTAACCCTCAGGACCTTGGCTGTTACCCAGGGCTGGTGTTCCACAAACACACATTTGATTTACTGAGCTCTTGCAGCTTGACAATGAAACGATTGCCTTTGATGCAGGGACCTCTAAGAGTACAAGGCTGCATTAGGTTGGGCTAATTAGGCATAATGAGCCTCCCAGCCTCCAGGTTTTCAGGTGAAAACAATGTCCCTTGTGAAAGGCTGTTTGGTGGCTTGATACTGGGAGGGTGTTGGGCCCCTTGTGCCGAGTTCTTCCCTGCACATCCATCTGTTATCGCCTGGGATTGCACAGTCCTTTGGGCTGGGACTTTCCTTGAAGCTCTGGAAAGCCAAAGCCTGTAAAGGGTGTTTAATGCAAAGTGCTTGAAGGTAAGCTTGGTTGAAAACACACAAGAAAACAACCAAGCAAACAAATGAGGGATCCCTCCTGAAGCTGAATGGTCTTTCTGAAAAGCTTTAGTTTGAAGGACTTCACTTCCTTCAGAGGTCTTGAAGAGGTCTGTGGCTTCTCTGACTTCCAGGTTTAGACCAAGACATAATTCAGCCCTCTTAATAACTGAAAGGCATTGAGTCTTCTTAGTCCCGAGGAACAGATAAGCAGCTTTCTAGGTACTCAAACTCAGGCTGGTTTTATAAGGGGCATTAGTGCAATAGTCTTTCTGTGCTTAATAATGTGTTTTGTAGCCTAACAGGAATATCAGTGTACACAAAAGTGTACAGACAATTAGAAGAATTGTCTAATATTTTTATTGTTAGGCATCTACATTTCTTTAAGTGGGAAGCTTTAAATGTAAGCTACAACTGTTACAAGCCAAGATGCAAAATCTCTGTTGTATGTGAATACACTAAACAGCAACAGCTGAACAGTGTCATTTGGAAAAGAGGACACACCCTCTTTGGAGGTACATCCAATAAGTCAGTGCTCGATCCCAAGGCAGAGTGTACATGGATGAATGAAAGAAATTAGTAGAGAGGAAAATTAGATCCCAGCCTTCCTGCTGCAACACAGTTCCTGAAATCCTGGTTTTTTTTTCCTGACTGTTTTTCACTCGTTGGACTCATGTACACAAATGCTGAAAATTACAGAAATTTTAGAGGAATTCATCTTATCTAGAGCACTCATTAACTGTACACAAGTGGCTGGTGGGCGGGCTGAGCACTGCATCAGTTTAATGACCTGGAATATTGTGGAGCAGCTCCGTATCGGATGCTGCTGCATGGGATCTAACATCTCCGGGGGACACAAAGGGGCAGGCACACTTCCTCGTGCCTCAGAGTGACCCAGCTGGCCCAAAACAGGTTAAAGGGAAGGAAATAGTTCCCAACCTGCACAGATGGCTCCTGTTAACTCCCCCGTCTCATCCCTGTGGCTCAGCCTGGTGTTACACAGCAGAGCTTGTGCTGCTTTGCTGGAAAAATGAGAGGGGCTGCAAAACGGCCCAAGCTGCCTTTGATTGCTGTGCTGTAGACAAGTGCTTAGTTTTTGTTTTGAACAACGAATAGGATGGGTATTTGCAGCTGTATTGCTCAGGCATGTTGCATGAAGCACCAGACTACTGCCCTGACAGACTCGTGGGCTCTTCCCAAGCACCGAAGGCTTCCTCATGCTGTGGCAATCTTGGCTGGAGGCAGGTCCTGAGCCCCCTGAAAGATTTGGAGTGGTCCTGCCTGGCTCCAGACTCCCCTCCCAGACATACCTGCTTCCAGCGGCTCAGCAATCTCTACTTTTCTTGAAAAAAAACCCTCAAATTCTTATTCCACATGAAAGATCTAAAAATGGTAGCCAAAGGAAAAAAATGTTCCTCCTTTTTGTATCAAGATTAAATGCTCAGGGTTAATTCTGCACTGCTGTGTGCACATTCTGGATGTGCTTTATGAAGCCAGTGAGGTAAAACCAGCCAGGGGAGCACCAGGGCTGCAATGACAAACTACGCTCAGCTCTGACCCACAAGACCCTCTCTCATCTTGTCCAGGAACAGGACCTTACAGAACAACATCCTTTATGAGCAAACAAATTCACTATATTAAAATGAGTCTTTTTTTTTTTTTTTAATGTTAACCTGGTTGCATTTCACGTTTCCATCTTCAGTCTCTCCTTGCTTGCAGCCCGGGGTGGGTGCTTAGGTGCAGATGGCAGAAGAAATCCTGGGAGAAATGTATCACCCTGCAAGAAGCAGAGCTCCTCGTCTGGCTCTGTGGGATGCTCATGTTGCCCTCTCCAATAGCATTATTAAACTAGTCCTGCAGCAACTAACCCATCCAAGAGGTGGAGATGCTGGGGTGGGCACTAGCCAGAGTCCCTGCACTTGGAGGCAGGCTGCATAAGCCTTGTTTCTCTGGAAAAGCAGCTAAAAATAGCTAGGGGGGGATGTGCCGCAGGCTGCACGCTCCCAGTGCCAGGTTTGTTTTATATTGCAGCAGCGCTGGGACTCGATCCCAGGACATGCACGGTGCCTGGGAACCAGGGCTGGGGCTGGGGGGGCAGGGGGCTGAGCAGCCATGAGCCAAACAGTGCAGCTGAGCTGGGGCTACATGTGATGGCCTGTGCTCTGCCCCCCTTCCCTCAGAGCCATCTGGGTCCCATGCCCAGCTCCTGTGTAACCCCCCGACCCAATCCAAGAGCCGCTCGGGACGATCCTTAGGACTGAGGAAGTAACGAGGAGGATCGAGGTGGTCTCAGTTTCTTTATCCCCTGTAAGAAGGTTTGCACTATAAGATGATACCTTACTCCAGAGCAGCCTGGTCAAGTGGAAATCAACACTAGCTAAGTAAATGCTGATCATCCTGCTTAGAGACTTGAATTAAAAAGCTTTGCCAATCAGCCTTGATTGATAGAAAAAGGACAGGGCATTAGGATCAGTCATGCGGCTTTAGAAGGCAAGAGCTCCACTTCAATCTTTTCGTTTCCCAGTTTATCAAACTAGGAACAGACCTGTACCATGAATGGTAGGATATTTAAATAATGCTTTTGCCAGTGAGAAAAACCAAGTGTACATATTAGAATCCACCTAGGATAAATCCTGTGCTAGAGAGAGCTGTCACTCCACTGGGATCAATAAGCCTGTTGGCCTTCACTCAGTGCCTTGGCTCCGAGAGAGCCCCTGGAATCAGATCTGATTATTGTGATGTATTGGTGTGATTTTGCCTGTGCTCATCTGAGAGGCTGGGATCAGATTGCATGGAAGAGCAATAAAAGAAAGAAAAAAATAGAAGTAAAATAATACCCTGAACAAAGACATTAGAGGTAAAAGAAAGCCATTTGGAAAACCGAAGCTGGCAGCATGACTGCGAAGATGCAGCAGATGAGAACATTGGGTACAAAGCTGGTACCTGTCTTGGCTGTCTCCTGGACATTGCTCTGGCTCTGGGCAGCCCAAAAGCTGCTCAGCATGATGCTGCTGCTGCAGATAGGACAGTCTCCACCCTTCCAAAATCAGCTGTTTGGGGATGCGAGGGGTCAAGGCTGCTTTGGAGGGCCAGTGTGAGGCTGTGCAACTTTGATACACACCCTGCACCAGTCTAACCCTGTTCCTTTTTTGTCCTGGGAGCCTGTTGCAAACCCCCCTCCCTGCTCTTTACAGATATTTCATAAATATCAGACAAAAGTATTGGAGGCAGAGGTTGCTCGCTCCAGCAAATGCAGTTTTCTGAAGCACTTCCATGACTAAGCAAAAACCTTGGATGTGATTTCAGCTGCTTCCCCCTGATGCTTGTCTCCCAGTAATCCTGACCACAGTAGGAAGAGATGGGACAGATCCTGATGCCAGTCTCAAAGATGAAGGAGACGTTGTTGTCGATGTCCCCTTCCCTCTTTTGTCACCTCTGGAAGGTCCCAGCTCCGGTGGCTGCATTTACCCCCTCCAGGCCTGGGGCTCCCCTGTGCTGCTGACACCCTGCTAACCTGCCCTAGCAGAAACAACTGGGCTGCAAACCTGCCCCGGGGCTCTGCACATGATTGATAGCAGGACAGAGCCGAGGGGCTGGCAGAGTGGATTAGCAGCTGATGGATTGCTGTAACTCAAGCCTTCACATCCCTGCTGCACCAGGGTCAGCAGCACTTGGGCTGCAGTACAAACCCAGCCAGGTCAGAAAGTCTGCTGAAGCTGGGAATTTGTGGAGCAGCAAACCCAAAGTTTTGTCTCTGGGGAGACCCATGGGGAGTGCTGAAGTCCTTACAAAGTCCCTCACCCTCACTGCGAATAGAGAAGAGGCACTAATGGCACTAAAAGCACGGCATGGGCTTGCAATACCTCTGGGTTTGTTTTCCTGATTTTATTGCAAAATGAGGACCCCAAAACCCCAGGGTGGGAGTGGGGGGAGCCTGAAGGGCCAAACGAAGGAGGTTACAGGAGGAGTGGAGCGGGTTATCGGTGTGAGTGCATTCCTGTGGGGCCGGGTGGGCCGGCAGCCGGGGCCCCTTCCACAAACCCCGGGGAGCTGTTTGCACAGCGCCCGCCGTTGGTCCCAAGAACATTTCTTAAATTGTTTCTCGCACTCTCAAGTGCGTGACTGTGCCTTGTCCAGTTATTTTAGCGATTGCTGCACGAGCAAGTGTTATCCAAACACCCCCTCCCCACAAGCCAGGGCAGGGCTGCTGGAGGGACCCACACGATGGGCAGGAGTTTGGAGGCACATTTATCCAACACCACCTCCATTGGCCAAGCGCTCTGGAAACCCTGCTAGTGACTCTGGTCCCCAAACCCATCCCCATCTTCAGGCTCACAGGAGCAGCTGCAGCTCTGGAGGGGACCAACAGGCTGGGGCACAGCAATTCTCATGGCCCCAGGCCCTGGGGAGGTTTCGGAGGTGGTGGCTGGGCTGTGCCATTCACAGGGCATGGAACCCATCTTTGCCCACCATCAGCTGTTGAGGACTTTGGAAAGGGCCCACACTGCTCAGGGCTCACACAGCACCTGGTCCATGCCCAGCTGGTCGGATGTGGCTGAGCCCAGGCTGGCTCCTGGCTGCCACAGTCGTGTCTGTAGCCAGCACTGCAACATTTTGCTCTTGCAAAATGATCAAATCATATTTATCTTACTCTTGAATGCTCTACCCATCAAACCCATACCCTGAGAACTGACCCACAGGAAGGCACAAGAGGAGCCCAGGGATCTTTCTGTTAACGATTCTGAGGCATCGTTTATGATGACAGGTGACAGCCATTCCCCCCATTGCCTATTTCCAGCCCATTTTCATCGTAACCAAGTGTCCAAAAGGGGTTTCTCAGAGCGCCACTGCTTTTGAATGTTTTATTAGAGACCAAAGCCAGCACAGGATATTGAGCACTTCAGCAGCAGAGCAGTACAGTGCATGGTTGTCAGAGTTTAATACGTATCTGATCATATTTCCAATTACGAGAAATGCACTGAAGCCAGTCCTGAGGCCAGAGAGCCCCAAGCACCACAAATCTGGGCCATTTAGCTGTTATGAATTCTTCCTCTCTTCCCTCATGATTCATCTCGAGAGCATTTAAAGTCCTTGTAAAAATGCCTTCCCAATTAAAGAGTGAGACTGGCTCTGAAGTACTAGACTAATTGAGGAGTACCTTTTGCAGCAGCGCAGGATTTGTATGAGCATCCCTTTTTTTCATTTATATCAAGAAAAATCCTTTGTGAACCAGTAGGAGCGAAAACTCCTGCTGAAAACCTGCTCCAAAGCCCCGCATGCCCTCCCTTAAATAAAATCCAAGCATGGACTGGGGATGGGGGGTTTGGAGCTCCACCTTAGTGCTGTGCTGTGTGAGGTGTAGCATCCCAAATCAGAGCAAGCAAAATCCTTTTTTTTGGAGGGGCTGAGTTCCAAAACAGGGGCTCGATTGCAAATCACTTGTACCACCCTGGGGCTGCAGAAACGTGGACCTGCTGCATCACTGAGTCATAGAATGGTTTGTGTTGGAAGGGACCTTAAAGATCACCTAGTTACAACTCCCCTGGCATGGAAAGGGACACGTTCCACCTGCTCAGGTTGCTCTTGTACCACGTCCCTGCTCAGGCAGCAGCACTGCCCTGCCTATTGCCTCCACCTCGGCGCTGACACTGAGGAGCTGCAGATCCATCTCTGTGTGCACAGGCCTTACTCTGATCCCCTACAAGCTTCAGGCGGTGGCTCCCAGCAGCTTCAAACAACCGCATTAATCTGCGAGAGCCTCCCCTGCCCCTGCGCGGGGCGGCCGCGGCACAGGGCGCACAGCGGGGGCCGCCCAGCCGGACTTTTATGGCCACAAAGGCCACCTCGCACCTGCTGACGGTTGTGAATAGACTTGCAGACAGCGCCAGGTGTGCCGCTGCAACAGATTGCACAACTGGGCGTGCCTTTCATCTATGTATAGAGCCCCGGAGAGGGGATGGAGCGCGCCCGGCAATTGCCCTAATTTAGAAAAAATCCTATTTGTCCAGCGGGTCGCCCTGCTCGGTCGGCACGTGTATTTCAGGAGCAATTATCTCGGTTGCCCTTGGCCTGGCCCCGGCCGCAGCCCTGTGGGGAGTCGGGAACGTGGCTTTTATGGTTGTCGGGGAGGGATGGTAATGAGGGAGCGGGAAAAGGCGAGCTGCCGCCTGCGAGGGCAGCACTTCCAGCGGCGCAGGGAGCATCCCTGCGCGTCCAGGGGAGGAGGGCAGCCGGGACCCCGTGCCCCATCCCTGTGTCTGCCCCTACCAACCTCAGGGTGTAATTCGGCTCGTTTATTTACAGTGTCAGCCTTTTAGAGAAGACGTTTTAATCACGTCACGTTTTAGTCACTGTTCGGTGCTAAATACCATGAGACCCGGGAGGAGCTCAGGCCTTGGAGGCACTTTACAAACAGGGTCGTAAAGAGCAGGAACAAACGAGACACACGTGCTTGAAAGGTGCTGGTGACGTCTCTTCTGCCACCTAACAGTGAGTCCCACAGTGACACTGCATTCAAGATTCTATAATTTCATGCTTCATTAGAAGTCTTAAGTCATAACTTTGGGTTCATTAGATTATTTTTATATCTCCAAGTCACATCACGGAGGTGGCAGAGATGCTCAGATCTGTATTATGAATGCAGACCACTGAGTGAAAGACACTGATCTCATGGGGACGGTGGGATGAGATCAGATCAGAGTTCTGCAGGCTGGAGCCAGTATTCATTAGCAGCAAACGGGGACTCTGAACTCTTCGCTCTCCATGGATGCATGAGTGGTGGCACGTCTGAAGGTTGAATCTAAAATGCAGACGCAATTCCGAGATTCCATTAGAAGAACTTTTTTCCTGCCTGGGCTTGGCCGATGTATATTGGATTTGCTCTAATTATGATCTTTGAAATGAGCCCTGATGACAGAATTGACATCTGAATTGTTCTGGGTTTATTTTTATAAATATGAATCATCTACTTTTTTGGAAAAAAAAAAAAAAGTTCAAGCCCTTTCTCCCACATTCTCAAACCTTCCTAATTACTGACAGAAATCCCCACCAAAATTACCATGGAAAAAGTAAAGTTTGAAGATATATATTTAATACTGCAAATTCAAACACCAGATACTCCATTGCTTTGTGTACAGCTTTCACTATATTGCATCACACTGCTGTTTCTGTGGAAAATTCCTAAAACTGGGGAAGAAAATTAAAGTAATCCTGTGATTGTTTTCTTTCTGTTTGAGAATTGCATATTGTGTGGGCAGCCAGGCAGAGCACAGGGACGGGGTGTAGCAGCCTTTGGGGTGTAAAGGGCCTCAGAGACACCAAAGCCCCCCAGGATTTTATAGGTGTGTGCCCAGCAGAACCCTGGGGAAGAGCGGACTGTGTATTCAGACTGCTGAATCACACCCTGAATGTCCATCACACACAGGAGGGTCAAAGCCACGGGCTCTCACCATGGTCGTCAAGGCAATGGGAGTGCACTTTGTGAGGTACCGACTCCAGGTCCTGGATGTGGCAGGGGAGGGAATGTCTGACTGGAGGAAAGCTCTCAGCAACACATGAAGAGCCTCATTAGAAGTGGAGTTGTGTCCATTTGTAATTCTGGTGCAAACAGTGTAAATAAACAAATGATGCTTTGAAAATTTTCAAACTCTGAACACTCTCCAGTACACCAATTTATTTTCCAAAATTACTGCATTATACAGAAAAAAAGGCTTTTGACATGTATACACTCACACTTTTTAGATTGATACTAACCAGGTAACAATCTGCTGTGTAATTTAATAATTTCTAATGGAATCAAATAGATACTTTGGTAACTACAGCCTGGAATAAAAGTAGTTCATAAAGGGCTCAGCAGCAATCAGGACATACTGTCCTAGACAGAGCAGTGGAGACCCCACCTTAAAACACCTTCCTATGTAAATACATCAGACAGACAGAATTTATTTGCCTCTCACAATAACTCAGCCCTTGACTCACCACAGACCAGGCCCAGCTCAACATAGCTGTGTCTGAACTCTCACAAAAAGTGTCTGACTCCACAGACAAAGGCTGCTCTTTCTTCAGTGGCTTTCCAAGGACCTTTCCTCCAAGTCAGCAAAAGAACCAGCAAGTAGCAGTTCTAAAAGCTTTTTTTTTTTTTTTTTAAAAAAAGAATTGTTTATTTATACACCTCTTAAGACATGCAGTGATGTAAAATCAGCCACTCGACAGCATCAGGCACCTGATGTGCTGCATTTATTCCAGCTGCTAAGTTCAAGTTTGCATATTTGCAGTCCTCATCTTCTAAACACCCCTAGCACCTCAATATTCCTGGAGGCACACGCAACGTAGGCATGTTGATTAAATCAGTTAATAACATAAACCAGTGCATAATTAAATTGACAGAATCGATTCTCTTTCATTTATGCTCATAACAGTTTCACATGACAAATAGTTCACATCTAAACTATGTTGATACAAGGTCTATTATATATTCTAGTTAGGCCACTTTATTAAATCAAATTGTGTTGCTCAGTATGTCTGTGCAGGTTGCACAGGTTTCCATGCAAACTGCACAAATCATGATTAAAAAAAAATTAAGCACTTCCAATCATTAGATTCCCAGAAGTGTTATCTGAGGGATAAGTCCCATTCTCTCCATTTGGGTTATAAGGAAACTGAGACCTCAGAGAAATCACTTGTAGTGTACTCACCTCTGAGTCAAATTAAAAGAATTTGGCCTCTCTAGTCCTGGCCTAGAGGACAAAGTTTGATCTAATTAATCAAGTATTACCCATAAAGCAAACAAAGGAGCATGTGTTCCAGCAGAAGCCCCCATCCTTCACCCCTCTATCACCATCACTGCTGCTCGGCATTGTAGTGGGAACAAACAGAAGCACATAATCTTACAGCTGCTCTATTGTCAAAATGACACGATAGCAGAAGGATTTACAGACGTGTTTGCTTATGATAAAGGTCTGCATGTTCAGAAATGCAAAAGCCTCCTCTGCACTGGAGCTGCACTCCACAGAGAAAGCTGCTCCCTGGAAGTTGTGCTGGACTCAGGAACACAGTTAAGGTATCTGTGACTATTAAGGTTTGCTGCTTCCCTCCAAAAAGTATCAAAACCTGCAGTGAATACACAGCTGTCACGTACAGACCATGATGACAGGCTCGTGTGGCAGCCACACTGAGGGCCTGAGCAGCTCTTCAGAACAGTGCTGTGAAAAAGGAGGACTGGACACATTTACTTAACCTTTGCACAGAAATCAACATTTGCCTCTCAAAGGCAAATCCCGGCCCCAGCCATGCCAGGAAGTGTTTTGCTAATAATGGAGATTGGGTCAGGATTTTAATTCAGATTTTACTTCCAAATTTATTTCAAGAAAGATTTGCTCCGTGAGAAGTTGAGTTGATAAGTCAGGAAGAATTGCAGCTTTCTGTATTCACAGAACCAGCAGGAAAGCTTTTCTTAAGATCATGGTGCTTTACTTCTTTGGTAATTTGGGTGCTATGTTGTTTTGGAACCACATGAAGCTGAAGATGACACCCATCGTCTTTGGGAAAGTCTCATCATAAGCAAACTTCATGGATTCTTCTAAAGGTATTTCCACAACTTCAATCAGCTCTCCTTCCTCGGGCTGGCCACCTCCTCCACTGGTTCTCATCTGGTCTGTTACTTCTGCATAAAACAGTGTCTGCCTAGAACCCGTCACACCAACTCCGGCCCTGGAAAAAAAGCGGAGAGGAAGCTCTGTTTTAGATAAAAAGAAGGCAGCAAGGAATGGAAACCTGGGTCCTTAACATGTGTCACTAAGCAACATCAAAATGCATGCCCTTACTCTCTGCTGATGTCAATTAGAACCTCTATTTGCCATTTTGTTACGACAGAAATTGATTGCAGCTTTCAGGCAGAAATACCAACACTTTTGAATACAGCTGTATATGAAATGGATCCATCTTCAAACGTATTCTACAACTTTGGAAAAATGTGAGTTTGGGAGAATATAATAAAAAATTTGTATCGGTGAACTGTTGTTCTGTACATACTGAAGTCAACAGAAGTTTTTCCAGCTGACCTCAGGGAGAGCAGAACTGCAGGGTGACTCACAGAGATGCACAAACAACAAGCTGAAGCTCCCCCAGAGTATCTGTGTGCTATCGTGCTACATTTGTTTGCTTGTTTTTACACAAATATTTAGATTTTTTACTCTTAAGAAGATTATGTCCATTCACAGCTGGGGCCCTCCACTCATGCACTGGATAGGTACAAGGGCAGAAAGGCAGTCTGAGGCTCTATCCTTTCTGAACTTTAGCCTTGACCCAAATGGGCCACTGTAAGCACGCACATATCCCAAGTAATTCAGTCTCCCTGCTAAATTTGCTTCAGTGGATTTAGTTGAGGATATTTTAGATTATGTAGTCTTTCTTCAGCTAGACTGCTTGCTGTGTATTATACTTCTTATTTGTTAATCCTCCATTTCCTTAGGACTATTTAATTTAGGTATTATTAAATGAGGGATAAGAACATAATCCACTCATTTAGTTCTTCCAAGAAAATATTCACATTATAATCGCAACTTCTTCATTTCACATGATTACAAGTGACTTTTCACATTAAATCTGGATCCAAAGTTCTCAGAAACTATGAATGAGGCTTTAAGGCAAGCTGAAAAATTAGCTTCCATGTTATTACACATACGGAGGATTTTAAGATCTGTAGCAGTGTTATGATCCTAAGAGCATATATCCAGACTTACCCAACCATTAGTCAACTAAATCTTTCAGTTAATCCAGCACACATCACACCCCACAGCAGGAATTAATCATTTGTCTCTCCATTTTCTAAGAACACTGGCAATTATTTTGTTTGGAGGATTAACAGTGACTACTGAAGTTGGTTTATTGCATCAATATAAATTCTTTTTTTATTTTTAATACTGACTAGGGAGCAAACCAGTGACTTTATTTCCTAAAATTACTTCTGATACATTCCATAACATTGGACAAGAGGTTTTAGCCCTCCAGGATCATTCCTGAACATCTGAGAAGAGAAACTTAACCATCTTCAGCACTTCCAGGAACTCTGAAGGCTGCTATGGGACTGCTTTCATTCTGAGCTCATCACTTCATTCCAATGCCAGTGGTAGGATTTTTGATATATGTTTTAAACAACAAAATGTGACCTCCCAGGACACCACAGGAGGTGAGATGAACAGTGTTGCCTGTCTCTGCCCCTTCACCAAACCACGTGATCTCCTTCCTCAGTCAATCTGATTTCACATTTAGGACCTCTCTCCTGCAGCCACTGTCCTTGGTATTTGTGCTCTATTCTGACAACCATCAGAGATGGTTTGCCAACAAAAGATTCACCCAGGGCTGACCACTGACCCATGTACTGCCTGTTCCTCACTGTCACAGCTATGACCACTGGAAGGAGCCTCACTGAGAGAACGTATTTGTGACAGAGTTTGTGATTGTTCATTTTTTGTTGCCTCTTTTCCTTCTTCTTTTCTTGTGTGAGAAGGCAGAAAGGCTTTTTGTTTTTGTAATCAACTAGAGATCCAGATTTGTTTTTCTCTATATACAGTGATTACTCTTTTTTTTTTTTCTTCAAGAATTGCATTTTTAGTAATTAAACAAACATAGGAAGCCTGGAGTTCAGAGATTGTTTTTTGGTACTTGATAGTATGAATAAAAACCACATGTTAATATATAATGTAAAATTTTCAAGACAAAGAATGCAGCTAGGTGGTCTCCACAGGCACCATAAAACACACAGGGCTGAGCATAATATATTTAATGTTCTGTTATTTCTGATGAGTGTCAAGTCTGAGCTTCATCTAGGGTGCCCCACCTGGAGAATGGAAATGATCCTAAACTGAGTACTTCCATGCCCACTTGATATTAAATAAAGGTTCTATACAAAAACACAGAGACTTTTTTTAAGAATCCTTTCTATGAGAATGTTCTGGCTTGATTATTTACAGGACAATCTCCTTCTATATCACCTGTGACCATTTACTTATGAAATAGCTGCAGCTGTGGAAATCTCAGGAGTTCACCTTCCATACATTTTTTCTTTAAAGTAAAGGGAAACGGCTTCCCAAGGTGCTACACTGTAAGATTCAGGTTCTTGCCACCGTGGCTCAAACAGCAGGGAGTGATTTCCATATGCTGTGATTTCATTGTATTTATTCACATGATACTTGTATTAAGTGTTTCTCTTCCTATGAACTAAATACATCAATAGTGGCTACTATCCCGAATATACTAACAGATGAAAGCCCTGGACATCAATATCTTTCCTTTGTTATGGTGTCCAAAGTTATGTCATTTCTTCACGTATATATGCTGCATATAATTTGCACTGGAAATCAACAGGAAAATTGTAACAATATATATACAAAGGATGACATACCCACCATGACCATTTTTTCTTACTTCATTATCTAACTTATCTTTCTCTGGTGCAACTCTGCCATAAGGTATCAATTAAAAACTAATAAACCCTTCCAAATGAGCTATAAATAAAATCAAAGAATGCTGGTATTTATACTCATGTCATTCTATCCTACTCCTTCCTCCCAAAACCAGCAAATCTAACATTTCTAAGACTATTTAGAATCCCTTCACTATTTAGATGGTGACTTTGCAGACTGTCGCATGACATTATTTATAAACATATTCACTGATTTTATTTATTGTCTAACTAAACTCCCTCAAGGGAGTCGACAGCTCCTCCTAATTTGATGACACTAAATAGGGAGGAGCTGTCGACTCCCCTGAGGGCAGAGAGACCTCAACAAATCAAAGATGTGCTATCACCAACTGCATGAAGTATAACAAATGCTGGGTTCTGCACTTGGGATCCCGTGTGTGTGTGTACAGACTGGGGAATGAGAGGCTGCAGAGAAACCCTGAGCAAAGAGACCTGGGGGGTGCCTGGTCAATGGCAACCTGAACATGAGTCAGCAGTGCCCTGGCAGCCAGGTGGGCCAACCATGTCCTGGGGGCATCAGGAAAAGCATCACCAGCCAGGCGAGGGAGGGGATTGTCCCGCTCTGCTCTGCACTGGGGCGGCCTCACCTTGAATACTGAGTGCAGTTCTGGGCACCACAATATAACAAAGATATTAAATTGTTAGAGAGTGTCCAAAGGAGGACAATAAAGATGGGGAAGAGCCTTGAGGGGAAGGTGTATGAGGAGTGGCTGAGGACACTTGGTTTGTTCAGCCTGGAGGAGACTGAGGAGAGACCTCATTGGGGTCTTCCACATCCTCATGAGGGGAAGTGGAGGGGCAGGCACTGATTTCTTCTCTTTAGTGACCAGTGACAGGACCCAGGAAACAGCATAAAACTGAATAGGGGAGATTTAGCTGTTGATTATTCACCCCAAGAGTGGCTGGGCATTGAACAGGATCCCCAGGGCAGTAGTCACAGTACCAAAGCCTGACAGAGTTCAAGAAGTGTTTGGACAACATTCTCAGGCACATGGTGTGACTCCTGGGGTGTCCTGTGCAAGGCCAGGAGCTGGACTCGATGATTCTTGTGGGTCCCTTCCAATCCAGCGTGTTCCATGATTCTACGATTCTAAAGCCCATTTCAATGGTTTCAGAAAGAAGTTGGAAGATACAGAAATATGTCTGAATTCATAAAGGAAGCATATTTTTACTTTTGTTTACTTGGTACTTCTTTCTCTGGATGCCCTGTCTTACACTGCCAGTTGATCATTTTTGCATAGATCCACATGGAATGCCCTTTACTAAATTAAATATTCTCCAATATTCCTTACTGCAGTCTTTAACGACATTTCCAGACTGCTAATGTATCCTGCTTGTCCTTAGAAAATTGCCCAAAAATCAATGCTATTCACATTTCATCTGTATTAGTAGCTTTGCTTTTAACCAAAATCAGAAGTTAGGTTTGTTGTTTTGAAGCTGTTCTGGTTGGAGCAATGAAGTGTCTTAACACACACCTTGGAAAACATCATACATTTCAGGTGTTTTTGGATACTGGGGCAGAGGTGGAAGAGGGCAGAGAGGGAGAAGGAGGGTCTGACTGGTAAATAGGCTACAGGTACTATGATGTTTGCACTGTGCTTTCAGGTTTATCTGCCACTATGAACTTCCTATGCTTTTGCACAACTACTTGCACTTTTTGAATATGATGTTTAAGGAATTTTGTTGTGCCTTTAATCCCAGTTATATTCCCTTTTCTGCTACCATCTTCCCTATCCCAAGTCTGTGGCACATGCTTTTCCTTACTGCAGTATTTCACACTACAAATAAAATGCTTTTGCCGTGGTCTGAAATGAGTCACCTATTAACAGATTACAGCTGTATTCATTAGCTCTGCATCTGTGGAAATCACAGGGGTCAGCACACCCGAACTGCAAGTGATGAGTTTCACCCTGGGAAAACCACCCTCCTGATAAAGGTGCCTTCCCAGGACAGGAGAGGTTTGGTTTGGGGGAGGGTGAGCACCAGCTCGTGGTGAGAGTTTGGGCTTCAGTGTCAGTCCAGGGGTTTAGCACCGCGCTGCCCAAACCCGGCACGTCGTGGCTCATACTGACCCAGACCTACTAAGCCTGGCTTGACCTAGCTGATTGTTCCAGATGTATTTAGATGTGTCTGCACAGTGCTTGGCTCCAATTCACCACTGTGGGACAAATGCAAATGGCCTATACAAAACACAGCTCTGCTTTCCTCCTCTCTTTATCGTGAGGATCAGCTTCCTCTGAGAAGTTTACGGTTCCAATTAACAGCTACAGGGCTGACAAATATCCTTGTCAAATCATTAGGGCTTAAGCTCACAAGCCCTGTAACTTCAACAGAGATATTTTTTAAAACCAAAAGTCTATTAGCACTGAACTTCCAGCATTGCTTCAGAGACAGTTTGAAACCTTCATTACCTTTGACAACAGCAAGTCTAGGAATGTAAGCATGTCAAAGTAGGGATACCGAAGTGGTATGGTTTTCATCACAGTAGTAACTTAAATATAAGTTTAAGACATCAAAACAAGATTGTATGCTGCCTTCCCATATTTCATTTTAAATAAAACACTGAAATACCGAGATTAAATCATGCGATGGCTTTCGAAACCCTGGGCAACACACTTAGGACAACACCACACCAGAGAAGGAGTTTCTGCAGGATGGCTGTGAAGTGCTTCTCCTCACCTCCTGCCCAGGGGTGGGACTGGCTGGCAGCACGAGGCTGGAATTAGAGTGTTTCTATCTACTTCCTTCTTAGACGAGGGAAAAACACAAGAGACAGATTGTCACTCCAATCTGTTCTTGAAACACGGCAATAGCAGCTACCACAAAGCCTTTGTTTAGCTCTTCTCTTTTATCAAATGCATGAGGAAATACACAGCACATTAAATGGAGCTCACAAAATAGGACTTTTCATTTGTCATATCTAAATTCATAAGCACAAAGATACGGTACACGCCTTTTTATCCCAAGTGGGTAACAGTTTCTTACTGCTTATAAAATAAATGCTCAGCAGTGCCTGAAAGCCACAAGTGAGACTGAACCCATGTCATATGTTTGTCAACACTCAGTGAGTTCCTTCTTCAAATCGAGTGTGTGCACGTTTGTAAGCAGGGTCAAAATTCAAAGCATGTATTTCAGATTAGCTCTGCCTTTTATTCATGTCTGGATGCTCACACCTATGCCAACCACTTACTTCATTTGTAAGTAACACATTCATAAATATTACATTTTTAATTTGAAGGAAGAAACATGTACGAGAAAAGAAATATTTTATATTCTACTCCTCTGCTGCAACATGGGGAACAAATGTGAAGGCTTTTGAAGGCTTATTAGCTTAACTCAGATTTCTGACAGACAGCAATTAAAAGCTAAATTTCTAATAATTTCTTTATATTTAACAAATACAAATCTATAAACAATCAACAATCCTATCAGCCCAGAAATACTTTTTTTTTTTAATCTGACATAGTTAAAAGTGCAAATTCCTGAAAGCATTATATACTTTTATAAGATTTAAGCCATCTGAATGCAAAATTTGGGTATATAGTGAATACATAATTCATGTTTACAAAAAAATGTGACACAAATCTCCGTTATTCATGCTGAAATCAAGATCCATTTAGGCATGCAATATGTAAACTGAAGATCAGTGACATGCAGCTCCTATTGTCACTTCTTAGGACCTTTGTACAGTTCTGACATTATAAGCAGCAGGTGCAAGGGAAAAAGCTCAGAGGTAATTAACATAAAATTATATTACATTATGCCATCACCCAACAGGTGTACTAGCAGGTGATCTTTCTAATTATAATGCACTCCAACATTTTCAGGGCTATTATTCCTTCCACATAAAAACCTGCAAACACAAACCATTTTTACCTCATTGCACAGAGGGTAATAGCCATGACACAGTAATTGGAACATACAATATTAATTCTCTGAATGCTCTTCTTTGTTGCACACTTTTGGAAAAAAAAAATCAAATGTAGAAAGATTAAAGTAAGTACCTATGTTAATACAGTTAGGCCTTTAAATTAATGCATCTGATTTCTTTGCAGCAGGGCTGATAACCTACAGCTCCTGTTGTATCTGGTTCACAGCCAAGAGTTTTTTACAACCTCTGGGAGAAAATAAAGAATGAAGGGAAAAGGAAGTTGAACCAGAAGATCTGATGCAACTTTATCCTGATGATCTGAGGTGCTATTTAAGTCCAATTAATTTTATAACTATTCTTCAAGAAAACGAACATTTTCAAACAACTAAAAGGAAATATTCTGCAATGGCAGTAATAACATCTTTAATAACAACAAAAAGCCCATCATATTTCCCTGCCCCTGTCTTGTAAGGAAACAAGTCTCAAGGAAGATAGCTGGAAGTACTTCAACCTAAGAAACTAACTCACAGTTGAATTTCACATGGGATTCAATCTGAAAGCTGCTGGGATACCATGACAGATAGAAAATTTGTTATATATGATATATGAGTAAGTCCAAAGTAAGTAATTCACTTACAAAATTTTGCACTTGGGAAAAAACCCCAAAACCTTGAGGGAAGTTCACAGATTTCTTTCAGAGCGTTTAAAAATGGACAGTTTAACTGGCAACCTTCAACTTTCATGAAGTCTCAGTTTACAGTTACACTACCACAGAATTAGCATAATTTTATTATTGAGCTAAGTGGTTTCTTTGCACCACTCACCATCTATTTTTGACTGATGCCACACATACAGTTGAGAAGAACTCAGGACACCAGCAGCCACCGGAACTTTCAGGAATCCTCCAAAAGTGGATTAGCTGCTGACAGCATAGAAAACAAACTTTGTGCAATATCAAAATAAGGTTACTTACTGAATACCAAGCACAAAAGTAGCAATTTGTGTAGTGGTGATGAAAGAGGAAACTCACCAAACAGGTTGCAAACACCACAGATTTTTTCAGAATCATCCCTGCCTCTGTCTACACAGCAACATGAACCCCCTGCATTTAAATTCATCTTCTGTCTGGCATTTTTCTATAATAGGAGTAGATATTTCTGATTTTCAAAGTGTGATTCCTCTGTCCTCCTCCAGTCAAGTCCCTCTTAATACGTTTGTCTCTCTCGTTATCTCCCCCAATCCAGCCTCCTTCAGTCACCCACGCCATACTGTCCTCCTGCTGCTGGAACAACTTGTTCCAAAGACTCTTACTCAACTGGCATCAATTCCCCAACTCCTGGCTTCCTTCCTGATTCCTCATTGACTCCACAGCTACTTTGTGGATCATTCAAGGTACTTAAGTCTGAAATCTGCTTAATTCAGTGCCTGACTTCCATCTGATGAGCATTATGTCATAGGGGCTTTGACAGAGCTTAATAACGGAGTCCAATGGGTCACCTGCATGTGTGTATGAAATACCTGGGCCAGTACTGTGGCCAGTGTTAGCTGGCCACAATAGTTTTCCTGTTAGCTGAGAAACAATAAAAAAATAAAAAAAAAAAAAATCCCCCAAACCACTGCTACAGGCCCTGACAATACATGAGGAAAACCCCCACTATCTTCAGATGACTCCAATCTGTACTGCTCCCATTGCCTGAGAACGGAGCAAAGTTCTGTTGAATACAGTCCAAGTACTTTCCTCATTTCCTTACAGAGAATTCTTCTCCAACACAATGAAAGTACTTTCCCCAGGTCCATTTAGTTCTCAGCCCATAGTTTTTCTCTACATTGTTCCTTCATCTTTTCTTCCTCTTTCTCCACTCTCTGTTCCATTTTTCCCCATATTCTCAGTTCTTCCTAAGCGTTGTCCATGCCCTCCCCTTCTTAGTTCATCAGCCACAGAACTGTATTGGCTTCTCCAGCCAAAACCATTTCTCCCTTTACATTTGATGTGTCTTCTGCTTTCCACGTGCTTCTATCAGGTCTAGATCAACTCCTGCTTTTATTCCAGGCAGGCAACTTCCTCCTCATAACCATGATTCCAGAAAGGGGTGTCACAGAAGACAGCTCCTTGCCTTCAGCCCAAGTGCTGTGATGACACAGAAACCCTTGTCTGTACGAAGCCTTTTCACTGTGCACACAATTAGGAGTTTTTATCTACAAAAATTTAACAGACTTCACTCAGTAATTATTAATCACCGCTATCTAAATATTTTAACGCGGTTTTACTTGTATCAGGAAAGGACCAACAGCTAAGAGATTTATCGGGAATAGATGAACTGCAGTCAAAAACATCAGTTATAACTGGATAACAGGTCTTGTTCACGGGGCAGCAACACAAACAACACAGCTTCAGTTTACTGGGGCTTTGAACCCTGTCTAATGTGACAGGTTCATTAAGAAGTTAGGAGATCATGATATACTTAGAAATTGAAGAAACTGTGAAATATGTGCAACACTAGTAAGAAAATGGTACTCACAGAATGGATATCACTGTCAGACTGGAAATAAAACTAAATAGAATTCCACTGAGGACCATAATTTATTCAACATAATTCAATACTTTATCTTTGAAACACAGACTGCAGGTAGCAAAGCTGAGACAGACTATGCAGAAGAAGCTTGAGATGAATATTAGAATTCAAAATCGTCGCAACAACTTGGATCAATGGTCTGAAAAAAATTGTAAGCAATTCAGTAAAGGCAAGTTCAGGGCTGTGTGTTCAGGCGGCAATAAGGAATGGCACAACTGTGGACAGGAGATGAATGCCAATGCAGTACCACAGAATCACTGAATATTCTGAGTTGGAAGGGCCCCACAATGATCACTGAGCCCAACTCTTAGTTTTGAGATAGGGGAGGCATTGTGGATGATAAACATGTCAACAATGCAATGCCTCTGCAAAAAAGGCAAACAACATACCGCAGTGTATAAAGAAAATTATCCGTGAGACCAGGGAGATAATGCTTCCCCTCCATCCAGGAAAGTCCCCAAAATGTACTGTGCTCCACTTTGGGCACTAAGTCATTAAGAAATAAGCAGACCAGACAGAGAGAAGGCAGAGGACAACAGAAGGGATAATCAGATATCTAGAAAACATGATCCAGACAGAAAGCATAAATCAACTAAGATAGCTTTGCACAGGCAAAAACAAAACAAAGGGGAGATATGTTCTAACAAATAGGTAGAAGGTGCAGAAGTACTTAATGTCCACTGGAAACAGCGTATTAAGTCTTGCACTTTAAGTAAAGAAAGGAAAATCTAGGCATGACATGAGGAAAAAATTTCTCATAGTACAGAGAGATAAGACACTTCAGACAGAATGCTGAAAGTTTCCAAGAGAGGCCATGGAATGATCAGATTTTTAGAGGAAGCACAGATGCACATTTGTCACAACGGATGTCAATCCAGCTGAGCCTGAGTTTTGGAAAAGGAGCAATCTAGATGACAGTCCCCCCAAAATTCCTTCCAGTTCTGTTTTCTAAGGCTTCTCTCTGACCCAAGGCACTGGATCAATAAATAAGACAGAGCAACTAATACACAGATCGCTGGAATGGCAGATAAGAGTAGGACATGATGCATTGTAATTACAATGGCATGCATATGCATTACTGTAATGCTTTATGCCAGTGCTTTGTATTGACAGTCACAGCATGAAACAGCAGCATAAACCATTTGGAAAAACCTGCTACACTTGGAAACGACCCAGGAATTGTTATATGTAATACAGCCATTACAGAAAAAATGTCCCTAGCAAAACATAAGTGAACCAATTACTTCCTGTCTTTGCATCAGATCCTCAAGGATCAGAAAGATTCACCAATCCTTGACTGAAGGAAGAACAGGACAATACTAATAGGAAGATATTTAGAATAAAATTCTAATACAGAGCATGGGAAGTCAAACAAAAGAAATGGTAAAATACCATCTCTGAGGCTTCAAACCTTCACATTATTCTAAAAAAGTAAATACTATACAGGCCCTTCTGTCTTCAGCATGGATCTCCACGGGCAGAAAGCTGTGTCCACATAGACAATGGAGGATTAAGAGCCCCTTGCATGGGTCTCAACAAAGAAAGCTCCAATTGTATACACTCTTCACAAGTCAGTGCAATTAAAAAAAAAAAAAAAAAGGGCAACTGAAAGAACAACCACCTGTAACACACAAAGACATTTATCAACACCAAAACATACAGAGTTTTAGATACATATAAATCATCAATATTGAGTCAAACCTGTACACTGAAGAGACAACCTCCTACCGCTACAGAATCTGTATTCTACTTTTCCTGTTTTGCATTTGTATACACATCTATACATACATATACATATGTATATATCTGCATGCTACAGCCTGTCAGTGTCACCCAAGCTATGAAATTCTATAGACAGCTTTTGCTCATAAATCTAGAAGACACTTTTTCTTTCAGTAGAACAAACCCTTAATCTGGTTTCAATGAGTTGTAAAAGACAGCTCCTGTGATTCACCCCCTCCCCTCAACAGAAGCACTGCTTGTTAATCCAGCAGGAAATAACATTTGCCAGGATTGACAGCTGTGGATTTGTATTCAATTCTCAAATTAAAAACCAATGACAGGGCCTAGTTCAATGGAGATGTCAAGCAAAATAAAGAAAGTAAAATCCTGCTGCTTTCTCTGTAAAATACAAACATACATACATTTTGGATAACAATACTAAAAGCTGGGAATGAGATATAACAGGATTAAAGCCGTGTGCAAAGTTTCTCTTGAGGGGTTTTGTCCCCCCCCCCAACTCACATTTTGTATTTTTTCACTTACATATTAAAATTTTCTCTTACTCCTAGTAAATGTTTTAAAACATGTTAAAACCCATATTTCAATAACTATTTGAAATGCTGCAAAAATATAATGTAAAAATTTTCAAGTCAAATTAGAAAAATCTTCATATATAACAGTAACTACTGTCCAATTAAAAGAAAGTTTAATTACAAACCAAATACTATGAAGATATCTAATGGCACAGTTCTCATGCTTCTGCAAAGTCATGTTAAAGGTTGATCAGAGAGCATCTTGGGCACTTTCTACTGTTAATCAGAATAATAAGAATCAGAGATGGAAAACATCAGATGTAGTAAAGAAGGATTGTTTTCCAGTGCTGTAACAAACTGATTTGAAGAGCCAAATGCAACTTTTCCCAGTTCTAACAGTCTTTGGAATAAGTCACAATAGTATGATTCTTCCTGTGAATTCAATCCCATAATTATGAGTTCATAATTCCTTAAGTCTCTGTGAATACTCCTCTCACTTGCTGAAAATTACACCTTTCATGTACTTTCAGACGTCCACGTTCCTCCAACACACTGCCTAAATAGGGGAAGAGGGAACATTAAGGACACTGCAGCAACCTGTGAAACAACAAAATGCAGAGTGTTCTAACTTTTTACTGCTGTTTACCTGTAAGAAGTGATCCTCCTCAGGTCTGCAACGGAAACACGATAGCCACACTCTTCCAGGACTTCCTCACACGCAATTTCTTCTAAAGAAAGGTCTGGTTTGTCCACAATGCCAGCACAGAGTTCATAGGTCACTCCAACCGCAGCAGGTAAGGGA
Source organism: Empidonax traillii (assembly GCF_003031625.1). NCBI lineage: Eukaryota > Metazoa > Chordata > Aves > Passeriformes > Tyrannidae > Empidonax > Empidonax traillii. The sequence goes on along the minus strand of NW_020955621.1, from coordinate 368,526 downwards.
TCCTCCAGGCAAGGGAACTTCTCCTTGTCCTGATTCTTAAAGACTTCAGGACGATGCCTTTCTACTTCGCACATATAAACAGCTTTAAAAATAACCCCAAAACACAATAGAAAAAGAAACAAGGGAGGGGGGATGTTAGTTTATTCATGTTAAATAGAAAAAAGAGTGGAACACAAATTTTGCCTGGAAATTTATAACCATGAGAGCACTTGAGAGTAACAAGGAATTCAGCTGTGTTATCTATTAAAATAATGACACACTGAAACTGGAATTTTTAAAGAACAAAGGTTCTCTTGCCATGTTTGTAAAATTCTTCTTTAAACTCTATCTGTGCTTACATCATCTGGAAGGGATTCATGCACACCTTAAAATAAATAAAAATTGAAAAAGGAAGCTAATTCATCCAAGAAATCCAAGTGCCAGAAGTGCCATACAGCTTCCATTTGTTGGGCAATGTGGATATCAGGATTTAATTTAAACTATGCAGTTATTTCACAGGAAAGTTGGGTTGCACATTAAGTACCATGTGCACAATGATGAGTCTTTCAGCCTGTCAACTCAGCTGTTATTTAGAAAGGGTATGAAAAGCATTTATGTTTGTTTGAAAAAAAAAAATCCTCTTTTGAACATATAGTTCCTTGCACAGATTCCTGTCTGAAAAAGACTTCTTGAATTTATCTACAAACAGCTGCCACTGTAACGCACTCCGAAAGAAAGTGCAAATGCCAGATTTTAGCCCTTCTTTAGGCAAAAGTCTCACTGATGTCAACAGAAATTCTGCCTGAGAGAGAACTGCAGGGCTGGATGTTAACACTGACAATTCCAGATCACTGTAACTTTAACTTACAGGTATAAACCCCCTTGTTTCTTCTTTGAAATTTCCTTATGTCTATCCCCTGGCTTTTCATGAAAAGTTACCACAAGGGTGTTATAAACCACCCTGAATAAAACTATCTTAAAGTTTTAGACTATTTTTATTCCATTAAAATATTTTACATGCATATTTCACATACTCATAACATAGTTTTCAAATGAGTTTACCTTTTATTTCCCATTCTAAATCTCACAGAACTGGTATATAAGAACTCAAGTTTAATTGACAACTTTTTGTACTTCCAGGTACTGGATTTAGCTTGTTATTTCTTAAAAGAAGGCCTGCAGAGAAATGTAGTTGCTTAACAGTAAAGTACCACAGTAACTTCTTAAGCCCCTGGTCTCTGAGAAAGAGTCCACACTCCAGAAATTTTTGCCTGGGCTCCTTCTGCAATGCTCATTTTGACACCTCAGAAATGTAGAATATCAAGATCAGCACTTGAAAGGGAGATGTCCAGATCAGTCCATTGTCCAAACTTCTCCAGAAGTTAGAACTTTGAAAGCTGCTTGTTTTAGGGATATCCAGGCCTTTCAATCAAATAGGTAAGGACAGGAGCCTCCATTTCCACTTGGAAGACATGACTAGAGCTCAGTTTTCTTTTTAAAATGTAGCATGAGCCAAAAAAGAAAAAATATTCCCTGCCAGCATTAAGGGACAGATCCCTGAAGGGTGTCTATTGTCATTGTTCCAAAAACTTCTAAAAGCTATGACAATTACCATAAATGACAACCACATCCAAGATCTCTCTGAGATGAGCCAAATCCTCTCAAAGTTTAATTTCTTTTTTAGTATTGATGTATCCATACAAGAAAATAAAAAAAGGAACAACACATGCATCCCATTAAAAGCCCCGGGCATCAAAAGAGGATGCAGGTAAGAGTGCAGGGTACAGAAATATGAAACTGTGACCGAACTAACCCTCTATTATAGGTCTGTTGTATCCCTGAAACCCATCCTGTCATTCCATCAGGCACCTGCCGTTCCCCTTCTCCCTCAGCACAACTGGGCTCCACGTAGATCAAAACCTACATTCCCAGAAGGACCTAATCCAGCAGCCCTCTTCAGAGCAAAGGCCTGAGATATGCTGACACTTAAAGCCCAGCAACAGCCTTTCTCTGTAGATAAGGAAGAAAAGAAGCAGTACCAGCCACTTCTGTGACAGTCCAAATATTAGAGCATTCACCAAGGAGTCTGATTATGAATTTAATATCACCTGGCTCGCAAAGGTTCAAACTCAGTTTCTCTGTCACAGATAAGCAAAGCCTAGAAAACCACGCTGCCTGCTTGGGAACAAGGAGTCTCCCACACCTCTCCTGAAGGTGTACAAGTGATGCCCTGGGTGACAGAGAGTTTGGAGAGCAGAAACCACAAGAAAGAGCTGAGCTCCCAGAACAGTCACCCATCCACCAGTCCTGTGCCAGACTGCTCTCTTGTCTTCCAATAGCTTGTGCTTCTTTGGTAGAAACTGCCACTTTGTCATCACCAGGCAGTCTCCTCCATCGTGAGATGGACACATGCCATGAGCAGCAGCAGCAGCATGAACCTCCCAAGCTGTGCCAGGAGAGGTTCAGATTGGACATCAGGGAGAATTACTTCACGGAAAGGGTTGTCAAGCATTGGAACAGACTGACCAAGGGAGTGGTGGAATCACCATCCTGAATTGTTCAAGAAATGACCTGACAAGGCACTTAGTGCTATGGTTTAATTGATAAGGTGGTGTTCAGTCAAAGGTTAGACTCAATGATCTTGGAGGTCTTTTCCAACCTTACTGACTCCGTGATTCTATGACTCAAACAAATATCTGGTGCTTGTTAAACACACTGACTAATTACCCTGGAGCTACTCAGCTGTAAAAAGACTTGGAGTGGGAACTCCAGTAGAACTGATGCACTCGCCTTCCTTTCTGCAAAATCTGGAACAAAGGATAGGTGGCTTAACTGAACTCAGCAAATAAGATCACAACTGTTACTCAAAGCACCCTTGTTAGGTGACTCATACAGGGACTTGTTTGCTATCCAAGAGCAAGAACAGTACAGAATGAGGAGTTAGTGGAGTTTGGCTGACTGGGGAAAGTGTGCTAGCTCCTCTCTAAGCTTCTGATTTCTCTTTGATAGCACGGGTGGTTTGCACCTCCTGAAATGGAACATGGCTTATTATTCAAATCTTTGATACTGTTTATTTTAAGTCAACGGAGAAACAAACATCACAACCCACTGAAAGGGCGTTATAGTGAAAAAAAACCAGGGTGTATGTTCATAGGTGCTACCCTTGCCCTTCCCTGGAACATATAATTTTATTATATTGGAAAATGTGTGGTCAATTGACTATCTAAATAAGCATTGCCCAAGACCTTTGGCAATCAGTCACAAGTAAGGAACTGATGTGAAAACTACTCAGATACACATGTAACTTTCTTCTCTCTGCTCCACCCAAATCTGTGATTTCATGACCATTCAAGATGATCTAAGCCCAGAGCACACTGAAAAATACGGTCCTGCCTCACTTCTTGTGTGTTCCTGCCACCATTCAGGTCAGCATGAATGGCCTTCAGGCCAGTCAGGTGAGCTGCCTAGTCCTCAAAATTTTCTGTTTGCAGCCATATAGGACCTGTGGTGTCACTGCACAAGGGAATGGTGTGGGAATGTGCGGGCAGGGAGGGGAGACTGCCTTTACAAGCAGCATAGACACCAGTGGGAAAACCTGACCATGACACCACAGCCCAAGGAAAGGCCAGCACATATGTCACCCAGCACACGTGCAGGGGACGTGCCTGGTGAGCGAGAGGCAGCTGTTGGCTCACAAGCAGGGAGCTTTTGCCTTCCTGGTGGGACCCTGGTAGGATCCAGCAATGAGAAAAGGCCCAGCCTTTGTTTTTGCTTTGTGGAACAGGCACCAGGGCAGACAATAACCATGGAATGGAAATATAATTATAATTACAGGGATGTGAGTAACGTCAGGGCATGGCTGTGATCACTGAACTGTCATAGGGCGTCTGATTGGCCCCTGTCCCTAAGGGCAGGTTTTGGAGTAGCTCCAGCCTCTGGAATGGTTTAACTCCAGGAACAGTCCAATTTTTTTGAGGCTGATGTAACACTTCCATACAGATAATGTAATGAATATTGTGCTGCTTAGTACACATATATAGATGTGTATATATATATATATAGATGTGTATATATATATATATCTGCACCGCGTGAAGGTTTCTGCCTAAGATTGCCTCAAAGAGAGCAACAGCTACAGGAGCCATTTTATTTGGCAAATTAAAATTATGGCAAATAAAAGACACTGGATTGATAAACAAACAAACAAACAGTTTCTAACAGTCAATTAGCACTTCCTGAGAAGCACGCACTGCCAGTGCAACAGTGCTGCACAGCACTGGAGAGGCTGTCCATCGCTGACAGTAAGAAAGGGCAGCGTGACACTACACTAGAAAGTTTCCTATAAAGTCTACCATGAACAGTCTTGAAATGGTCTCTTAGCAACAGTCAGTGAAATATCTTGTGATTTCTTTTAATTAACATGCAGAGAATATGCATTTCTTTTAAATTCCAGAAAGTAAATATTACCTTGAATTAAAATAATTGATATACAGCCTCAGGAAAAAAAAAAAGTATATTAACCTAAATTCACAATAACAATTGATAAAATGAAAGCTGTACACACACTGATGAAAAATCATACAGTCCTGAATTTCTCTCATTTTAAATTCCCAAGTATACACTGCACAGTAAGACAGTAAAAAAAAGGAATATTTAGGACAAAATTAAAAACAAACAAACAAACAAACAAAAAAACCCAACACCCCATCCTCTGCACAGAAGCTGCCTACTAAATACTAGATAGGTCAAGAAGGAACTTCAAATTAAAGCAATTTCTTGCATCGTCATTGTAGAGCTGTTTGTAATTTCGTCCAAAAGAGGACAATAACCAGCCCAAAAGCAGAATGTAAGGCTACCCTGAGCACTTGTTTCATCTGTAATGGAAATTTCCCTGGTTAGAAATTCTGACCAACTGAAAAGGAGGGGTTTTAATACAAAGAAACAGAATACAGAACAAAGATTTTATCACCACAGATGCACCAATTTTAAACTGCTAAACCCTTAAAAGCTTGCTTCACTACAGAGCAAAAGTAAATCTAAGAAAGAGGATTACCTGGGCGGAACTGCTTCACCACAACAAAGCACTGCCGAGAAGTATTAAAGATCAGGATTGACACACTGAGGAGGAAGATAAAAAAACCAAAAGATCAATGCTTTATGAAGGATTAATGCAAAACCATTAAACTTACATCTTGTGAATTTAATTTTAACTACATAAATACACAGATTTATTACTAAAGGTGCAGTGCAACAAGATTCTTGTCAAAAATCTGTCTAGAGGGATAGGTCATGTTCCCATAAGAATTTACCAAAAATTAAGTCTCTTTTGTCTCCTGCTAAGCAAAATAAGCACCAATCAATTCCTTCTTCCCAACAGGAAAAAAACTCCCAAACTTCCAGTCTAAGAACATTGGTAGTACATAAAAAAAAATCCTCAAAATTAAGAGCATTTTCTACTCTTATATCAATCCCAAATTAGGATGGTCAAAATCTCAGGCACAGTCTGAGATTAGAGTCATTCAGATTAGAGATTTCTGTACAAGCACAGAGCATTTCTCTGTAGCTGCTTGCTGAGCTAAGGCCTTAACCCAGACACCAAGTCCAATTCTGAACAGATTTAAACCAGAAGCAGTTTCAACTGCCAGCATATTAATGGTTCTCTGGTTGCTTGAAATACTTGCCATGGGGAAACCTGACGGGTTGAGTATTTGGAGATGCTCTAAAAATGTGGACTACTGATATTTGCTGCACACTCTCAGATTTTACTAGTTTAAGAAAATGCAGACAGAAGTCTGTCTCCTTAGTTGGTAGCCCACTGCCACCTGCAAAAACCAGTGTATATTTTGCTCATTACCATGGCAGCATTCTCTCATTTGTTATGCCTCACTGTATGCAACTGGAAAGTTAATTCATTATTCTATTAATTGTACAATGGCTTAGTCTAACAATGGCATTTTTGCAGGGTTGAGTCAAACTTTCAACTTTCCTTGTAAAAGAGCTTTATATTTATTTTCACTATTTGATGTAATAATGAAGTCTCCAGCTGCCCGAGAAACTGCTATTTGATGATTATTAAAAATAATGTTAATGTTTATTATAATAATATATACAAACCAAAACAGAAGGGAGAAGTCCAGATGTTAACATTTATATTCATGGTTGATATTCTCAAAGACCTGTACTGCATATTGATGTCTTCCTGCCCCAGGAGATGCCATTTGCAGGGAATTTTAAAGCAAATGTTTTAGGCTTCAGAGAGGCTGGAGGAGAACATTCACTCTGTTTACTGGCACAGGAGTTCTTCCTGGCCTAGACTAAAATACCTGGGAGTTATAGGGTAGGTTGCCAGAAGAAATGAAGTTAAACCATGGACCATAATATTTTTAAGCTGACTTAAATATTGTTCTTTTATTCTTTGGTATTTTCTTTTCCTTTGTTTGACTGTTCTTTTCCCCGAATAGGCACTGTCTACAGGCAGACACTGCACTAAATAAAAGGGGAAAAGGAATTACTGCTACTGAACCTCTGTTGCCTTGTCCACAAGCCTAAGGATGTGCACTGCCTGAAACTACAGACAGCAGCAGCCTAAAGCTCTGGATGAAGAGTGAAAGCTTCCTGAAACACATGGTTGCCCTTTACCTTTCTTTACATCCACCACCTCAGGCCCAATCTTCCCCTTGGCTTGCCTTCTTCGGCAAGTCTCATTAAATAACTCATACCAACTCATTAAAAATGGCTCAGCTATTAGACATTATTTTTTCCTGGGAGTCAATCACTTGAGATTTTTATGGAACAGATGGGAAAATTAAAAACAATCTGTCAGAATTAAGGAACAAGATCAAATTAGCTGGAAAGGAATAGCAGCAAGTTATTTCAATTGTCTGCTTCTCACACCATCTTGAGATGAGAGGGTACAGAAATGGCACAAATCTGTAGAACTTTCTATTTAATTACTTCTAATTTTCTGAGAGACTGACAACCAATTTTGAACAGAAATTTACATTTTCTAACAAACCACAACACACAAGTTCCAGTATTTCCTGTCAGAGTTGGAGAACCATGGAGGAAAAAAGTTAAGAACTGCATCTTCTGAGGAGGAGCGTGACACTGGGAATGCTGTTTGGCGTTTCTCAGTCCACAAGAAACAACATTACATGAAATACTCACACAGGTCACCAGGTCTGTAACTTCTGAAAACCCATTCAAGGCTGCCTTTAGGACAGTTATTTGAGTATTACACAAAGTTAGAGGAAGAAACTTCAATAGATTTAAGTGGAGGATCCCCTGAGCCACCCCTTTCAATGGGCTTCCTTACTGCTGCACTGACCCAAATATGTGTGTTCAGCTGTTTGGTCTGCTCTGTAACATAAGGAAAGGATTTATCTTCTAGAATTCTAAACCATCATACCGAGAATTTACTACAAAATTAGTTTGAGATTACTACTTTCACAGATGATACAGGTACAGAAAAGAACTACTGCAAATCCATTAGTAGGTCCAAATACATCTTTCAGTCATATCATACCACAGGGCATTACAAAAGTATTTGATGTTTCAAGGCAATTCCCTTTAAGCTATTACAACCAAACCTATTTTAGGGTATTAGATATGCATGTGTAAGCTTTAAAGTGAAGAGTAAACATATAAAATGAAAAAATTAAAACATTCACAAGGACTTTTGTTAGCATCTCCACATGTAAAAGATACAGAAGAGAAACAAAGCCCAAGGCGTATGTTAGAGAAAAAACACACAGAAGTATTAGAAAAGAAAGGGGGAAAAAAGCCCAGCAACATTTCCTAAATAAAGGCAGGAATCTTAGACAAGGATTTAATCTAAAATGGATATTAAAGGTCCGAATGTAGCAACAGGCTTCATGTGCCTCTGTCTCAAACAGGAGCACAAGACCACTTTTTTGTTAGATTTTACAAAGGAAAAGAATACCCAGATATAAAAAGATCACGATGAAGCCTAAAATTTCCATCATTCCTTAAAACAAGCTATAACACCTCTGCACTAAGGAAACGCTGTATCATCCTAGACCTGTTAAGATTTCATTTTATCGTGCAGATCACAAATTTTTACCATATTCCACAGGTGTGCATCTTTGCTGGCTATTCCCCCAGCAGCTGACATTGAGGGAAATCGCTGGTGTAAAAGGGGAGGCCACCAATGCAAAGGGAATGCCACAAGCCACAGACCTGCAGCTGTACTCAGGGAGCACACCCAGCACAGCGGTTGCACGCAGACGTCACACTGGGTACCAGCCACTGCCAGGGCCTTGACACCTCTGCAGGCAGGAGGTGGCTGAGAGGGGATCCCTTAGAAATGTGCTCTAGGTTTCATTCTGGAGCTGTAATTTGCTTCTGTAAGACATGGAGCACTCCTGGCCAGTGAAGGAGAGTCGGCTCCCCCACACCACATGTCAGTGGCTGCATTAGGGACTGTGAACAGAGAAAGAACATAGTAAGAGGTGGGTTTGTGCAGGGTCTTCCAGGCCTGGTGAAGACCACAAGCCTGCTCAGCCTTCAGCCAAATCCCTCCTCAGCTTCCCCTCCTGCTTACTTTATACACACAATAAATCTCTACTCCAATTACAGTACAGTTTTTCCCAAAGGAGGCATGCAGGTAAAACAGCATACTGTGCAATAATGTAGGATGCTGTTCTTTCTATAAATATAGGAATAATTAGGGTAGCCTTAAAATATTATAAGAAAGAGATGTATCTAAAATGTCAGCAAGACATCCCTACTAAGAGCAGCCAACCTGTATTGGAGATGTTATTGTACTCAAGTTTGCAGTCTGCAGTTAAAGTGTGTCTGGTCTTGTTAACTAACACAATGTTTTCTGAGAGGAATTCCAGTAATTCATCCAAGGCTCTCACGTAGCATTTAACCATTTAAAATCCAAAGGAAAAAAATCTTACGGAAATAGAGAAGTATTATCATTCTCTAATGGGTATTTGTCTTCTCTAAAATGTCTAAATCGATGTGCAGAAATGACATACAACTGACCCATGGACATCTGCAACCCAGGAGTCCAGAAGTTTCATTCCTCCTTCTCCTCCTCCAAAGACTCTTATTGAGAGACAGGATACCCACCTGAATACAACCTTTACCATTAAAAACACTTCTTGGAAAGGTTTAGAAAATGTGTCCATTGTGTGCCACAGAACACTATTTCTACATTTGTTCCTTCCCCCAACATAGCACAGCTCTGTATTTATTGAACTCATGGTAACTGCTGCTGTATGAAATTCCAGCCCAGCAGACATTTACACAGAAATACTACTACAACTTCACACTCTCAAACCTGAGAAAGGAAGGTGGTGTTTCATGGAGCAACGTAAAACATTTGACCACGGCAGCTATGAGGTAGGGGACAGATGAAAACTGACATCCTGTTAAAATGTGCACACACACGCACATATGGACAGATTCAAAGTTAATTATTTGGAAATACATCCTAGCAATTAAGATCAGCAAATGAACTTCACCACAGCTTCATGAGCATGTACTTCTAGAGCTCCAGTTTTTGGGGGTGGGGAATAAGGGGGTTTGTTTGGGGTCTTTATTGTGTTTTGTTTTTTTCTCTGAGGATTTTTTTTGCTTTTTGTTGCTGGGGGTTTTTCTTCAGGAAGACATGTAATTTCACCTTGTAGTCATCAGTTTGGTAATCTGTCTGCACGGTTTGTCAGTTGTTAACCTGAGCTACAGTTAATCCACAAGCAACTGCTTACTAATTGCTTTCCATAAGACAAACTTTTAAAAGCCTTTAATAAATGAAGATTCATTCAGCCTTTCATTATTCTTGAATGTGGCCCTAATGCAGCCTTAAAAATGTGAATTTTAAAACTAAAAAAAAATTTAAGAAAACCCCACAGTATAGTAATAGGAGAGACAAAGACAAGACTCTCTTGTGTTTCTTTCAATGAAGTAAGACTCTCAAGGCTGGAGGTGATGATTTTTAATGACAAACTTGTACTATTAACTAAAATACTAACATGCTTAAATAATTGATGAGGTAACAGAGGCAAAGAAACTGATCTTTCTTAAATCATGGGTATGTGTGTGTCGCACACAAGTTGTGATCTGACATTAATGATGAAAGCAAAGACTTTTCAGCTATTAACCTCAGCCACTTTAACCTACTTTTAAAAGTTAAAAAGTATCTCAAAACTAGTTTAAAGCCTGTAATACTGTTAAGTGCTGCTTACAAACAATAATCTCAGCTTTACAGGGGAGACTTTAGGAACTAATGACATATGAATTTAAAAAAAAAAAAACACAACAAACAAATCAAACCAAACTACCCAAACCCATGCAACGCTATCAGAGCCTGCAGTAGTCAGTTACCATTCTCAGAGAAGGCAATGCCAAAAGAATGGCAATAAAGAGACACAAAAATGGCATGGAGGAATAAAAGCAAATAAGTAATTTAATCAGTCCCCTTGACTCTCAACAGATATTTGGTTTTAAAAATCCCTTTGATACAATCAGAAGAAAATAATCAAATGTACTGTGCAACCACAGAAATACTTAAGAGTTGTACTAATTTCAGCTGGAGAGCATACATACAATATTTTTGCCGATGTGGCTCATAAAGGAGAAATTGTTAGGGCTTAAAAATCTTACTAGAATAAAAGTTAGCAAGAGAGTAAATAACTTAGAAGTCCCCTAATTGTTTTTAGGTTTAAAGTACAAATTTTTCTTCTTCAACTTCTATAAATTTGGATTTCTTTGTTCACAGTGTTGATTACAGATTGATTTTTCATATTGTTTTCCATATCAAGACTACAATTCCATCTAGTCTTTTTAAAAACACCCCAAATCAGAATTAAAGTATGTTAGTGAACACGTCTTTTTTTCTTCAAATATAAACTGACTGTGATTTCAGTTTTAAAGTGATAATCAAAAAACCTCCAAAACTTGTTTGAGAGCCAACATTCCAAAGTAATTCTTTGGGAGGAGTCATCCTTCAGGAGGGTCCTACTTCATCTTATTTCAAAATTATTTTTGATGTCCACAAGAAAGAAATGCATGTAGCCCCCGTGTCACTTCTACATTCAAATTAACCACCCATTTCACAGCTGGACATGTCCCTGGAAACTTCTAATGTAGTCTCTAAAGCGCTCTCTTCTTCCTTTCATCAGCACAGCACCCAGTACCTTAAGCCAGAGAAAACAGTCCCTTCTTTTTCAGGACAGACATGTAATAAAGCTGTACCCTTTGATTACTCTCCAGCGCAATTCCCTTAGTATCCCAGAGCTTTAACTATAATGTAGACAGTCCCGAGATTAAATGTGTGTGCTTGCATAATCTTTACTGGGTCATTTAAGTCTTCCTTCAAAGCGTTTTACATTTTTCAAAGGCCAACACCAATCCAATTGGCTGCTTAAAATGCAGCCTATTACAAAAGCAAAGCTATAAGCTCCTGACAAAAACATTCACCCTTTCATACTAATCACAGATAAAGTGGATTTGGCAAAAGATAATTAGACACATCTAGAAGATTTCTGTATTCTGATGAAGTTTGAATGCTTTCTCCATACAAGGTAAATATTTAATACTAAGTAATACTAGAATAAAGTGGGGAGCCAGGTATGCTGAAGAAAATAAATGTTACTTTGGAGAAAATCAGAAGGAAGATTGGTTTCAATAAACTGCAGCAGGAAGTTGTTCATGACACCATAGAGCAAGAAGCATATGTTTGGTTAATCATTAGACCAGTGCAAAAATGAAATAAGAAGTGGCAACAAACCCATATATGTGCACTTGTAAAACATAATTTAGATCTACTTGTAAAGTAGCAATTTGTACCCAACCAGAGAATATGATCAGGACAATCTCTTTGGAATAAACAATCCTCCCAGCACCCTGTTTTCATATAACAAAGAAAAAAGGAGAAAGTAAATTCAACTACAAAATAAATGAGACATCAAAGCACATTGCTCTCAATAACATTCCTGAAGTGTCATATCTTGGCCAGTATCCCAGGATACCCTTGGAAATGACACATAGCATCTCAATGGGTTTCTTTCAACAAAATATTTTAATAAATAAATTCAGGTTTTATGCTAACTTATTTGATTAAATAAAGCTTTGTGGGCATTATGTGCAACAGATGTCAGAGTCTGATGGGCTTTTGTTCCAATTCCTAATTATTTGTGAAACTGCCATTTATAACTGCTATCAAATGGTAAGACCAATAAATAATCCACCTAAAAGGCCTGAGTATGACTCCATTCTGAAACGGCAAAAATTAAAGTTTTAAAACAATATCAGGTTTCAAGGACAGTTCGCAAATATAAAGTTCAAGTGTTCTGCCCTAACTAAGGTGAGGGAAACCAGCAACTTTGTTTCTCACCTACCAAACCCCAAATGTGATGTGACTAACACAACCTTTGGCCAGGTATAACTGCACAGTCTCAGTCCCATCAGTGAGAAACACAGACTGAGAAACTGGCAGTTGTTCACATTTTCCCCCATTTTCCCATTTCTAGAATGATGGTTTCAATAGTTTCCCCTTTTCCAAGAGGTATTTTCAGCTGAAATTCTAAACCTACGGGAACTCCAATTACAGAACATTTCCTAGCTTTCCTAAGATTATTTTTACCAATCCCAAATGCAGGTCATGACCACGCTACTGTCTCTAGGCCATGTAAAACCTTTTGGCACTCTTCAGAAAGAACTGGTTTATTTCAAAATCACATTGAAGCAGAGGGAAGACTCTCCTCGATTCAAGTGACTAAGAGAATAAACACATTCATTTCTTTTGCATATTACTGCAAACATTAATAGATTAAATCCCTAAAATTGTAAAACCCAAGATGCTTGTAATCTGGATACTAGAAACGTGTATTTAGAAATTTATGACTAATCAGCCATAACTCTTGTACCTGCTTAGTTATAAGACTTTTCAAGGATTCCAGCCTTAAAATTAGGCAAACATTTAATTTCCCAATGAAGCAGTTCCCTCAACAGAGATCTTACTGCCCTTTTACCCTGTTTCAGTGGCACAGCAGAGTTTATACACTATATGGTGTTTTCATATCAAATACTTTGAAAGGAGAAATGAGAATCTGAAAATTTGGCTTTCGGTTTTGTTTTTCTCTCTGATAACTTTACAGCATCAAATACATTTCTGTTTGCCTCATTGCTATGCTTCTATTTAGATTGGATCCTAAGGTAACAACATAATATGACATTTTAAAAGACAGTAAATATGCCTGCAGAATTCCTGGCACACAAGCAGAGGATTTGTCAAGTCTTCGCTTTCAAAAAAACCCAAAAATGAACAACAAAAAACACAGCACTAAGTGCATTTTATTTGCAAATATCATATGCAAACAAATAGTGTAATTACTTGGGTTGAAGGAAATTAATAGGCTACTACATTTTTTCCTTCTAATACCAGGAAAATTATCATTATCCTGATAGCATCCTTGATAGACTGATATCAAGCCTAGACGTGAGCATTTTCAATGACAGCGATTACAAAACATGCCTTCCCGGACTGTCTTATTGCTTATTGGTAAAAACATCTTCTTAGTGTTTAATTTAAAAAATACTTTCCACATGATCCACATTTCTTGTTTTGTGATTGATCACTGATGAAATTAAATGATTCTAGCCTGCTCTATAACGTTCCTGAACATTTCTGTGATAAGCAGTAATTTTTCTCCTCAGTTGTGTTATCCTTTGCATGAACATGCCCGGCCCTCATTACCTTCTCTCAGCTATTATTTCCCTAAACTTTTCATGATTTTTTTTTTTTGTTTGTTGAACTACATCCAGTTGATTTTAAACAGTGCATTACCTTCTGCACTATCTTTTAAGATAATCAAGAAAATTCCACATCTTTGACACCCTGGAGGAGACATTACAAAGACAGACAAGGTTTACAGCACAACAGCACATCATTGCATGCAAAAGGCACATGCCACCCAAGAAAGACTTTGCTTTAACCTATAAAGATGTTAAAAAGTTGTATTTTACCCATTTTAAAGCTGCTGTGATAATTCTTGCACAAAGGAAGCATCTGAGTTAAATTTCATGGTGTCTTATAATACACTAGGACATAAACCAGAAAAATACATAGAGGATTAAGTTTCCATAAAGCCCAAACGATCTGGCATATGAAATAGGAGAAGGAATTTAATCCACTCCTATAATGTGGTCAGGGCACATGACTTCCACCCTGTCTCCATAGCTGCCTGCTACAGCCACCGAGCCAGAATAGCAACCCTGGCTCCTCCAGGCCACTCTCCCAGCTCTGGTGACCCCGTCCCCTGGCCGGCTCCCCTGGTCAGGGCTGGGATGCAGGAGGCTCCTGGCGCAGCTGTTGGGTGGCCACATTCCACGCTCCCCCTGCACAGCCACACTCCCCGACCTCAGCAGCAGCCAAACCTCAGCCAGGTAGCTCCAGAGCACAGAGGGAATGGATGAATAAACTCATCCTCTCCTTCTGAGTTATATTCATTGTTAACTTGCCTCGAGAAGCACTTTCTGTTTGTCCCTCAGGGCTGGTACCTGCAGGACACAACATGCAGAGGTGCTGATTGCCTCGGTTTCCTTCGCCCTGCAAACTCCCTCCTGAAGGAAAACTACACTTTTCAGTTGTCTTTGCAACTGATACACTGTTAAGCCATTTTTTTTCCTCTGAGCAAACAAATTAAATTAGGAATTAGTTTGTTTTAAATGTGAAATTAATTAATTTCTTTACTTAAAAGAAGCCAATCTTGTAAGGCAGGAAACTTACTTCCATTCTCTTTTTAGAGAGATAAGAAAAGACTTTCAGCTTTTTCCATTAAGAATTTTTAAGTCAGGAACTGAGTCATTGTGACACGTTTTTGAAGGTAAAAACACAGCATAAATAGAGTACAATGCATGTGCAGAGTTTTAAGGTTTTTAGTCCAAATGCCTTATACTTGTCAGATGATATTTTCAGACCTGAGAGGAACTCACATAATAATCTTGCACACAATCCATTTTCCTAGAATTTGTTTCTCGTAAATGTAATGAACTTTACAATGAATTTTTCGTACTTTTAAATGGAGAAGCAGCAATAACTGTACTTTATCCCCATTCCAAATGCAATTGGAAAGCTGTCCTTGTACTTGTCAACTACCAAAAGGTACACTTGTGTCCCTGTTCTCAAAAGTTATTACTCAAAGCACAGAAGGGAGCACATGACTGTACAATGACCTTCATCTGTTCCCAAATTATGTCTTTTAAAAGCCTTGAATCTGTTTAAGGGGAGCTGCTGAAACCTGAAACGAACTTGGCCTATTGCTTTATAAAGTAGATGAATGTAAAACTTAAGTATTACATTTCAGGCTCTTACTGTACTAAATATAGCAAAATTAGGATGAGGGAGAATATAACTGTAACCTGAGTCTGGTTTTAGAGAATAATTTTTTGTTGCAGGTATCGATGGTTACCCTGTAATATTTGGTATGTTTCTATTTCTAACAGAAAATCACCACAAACATTCTCCTGACCAAGATTTTTATTTTTAAAAGCAGAGTCCTTAGAAAAAATTGCCAACTCCTCACCCCGCAAATCACACCCCCACAAATTGCTAACCAGTTCTGACAGACCCAGGTCTAAAAAGAATCTTGAAATACACCTTGCATCTAAATTTTCATTGCTTGCATTCTTCTTGATTTTCATAAGGATATGTTTAATAATCAGCAAACGCACCAGCTGAATATTAAAGGGAAAATTACACCTAATTGGAAAAGTAAGTAGTGCATTAAATAACTGCAGAAAGCATCTTTTGCTGTGTGTCACTGCCTAGCACAACATGCCAGAATTATGTAATGCTTACAAGCACCACCTCAATAAACTTGTTCAAAAATTACACTGGAAAAGAGGTAATCAAGGATTTTTATTTTATTTCGTCCATTCTTAGTAAACTTCACTGTTGCTTCTAAGGACGTAATAAAACCTTCTAATGAGCTCTGGTAATGTTTATCTTTATGTTTCAAAGAAAGATTAACTAAAATGTAACTCCACAGGACAGCAGTAAACTCCTTATTTTCCAAAAGAAAAATGGCTTAGAAGTTGACAGATCTCTTGACAAGCTTGCAAATTTTTGACAGTTGTCAGATGAGAACTGTAACATTCATTAAGTAATTAATCTACTTAAATCGTAGAAACCTTCGGGTGGGAAGAGACTTTTGGAGATCATCTGATCCAATATCCTGCTCAAAATCAGGCTAAATTCTAAGTCAGGTCTGATTTCTCAGAGCCTTGTCCAGTCAAGGCTTGAATTTCTCCAAATGAGGGTTCCTCAGTGTCTCTTGGCAAAACATTCCAGGACTAAACTACTGTCCGTGGGTATGTCCTTGTGTCCCGGGTCTTCCTTCTGTTACAATTTAAACCTAAATATGGTAAGAAATGCTGCTTATTTGTCTGTGGACTCAGTTGACTTTTGACAGCAGAGGTTTTGAAGGTTTGCCTTGGCAACAGTTTATTGTGTGACCAGTAATAGACTGCAGAAAACTTTTTTTTAAGTGGCATGGAGGAATTAATAACAAGCAATTATTTGTTCAACACAAATTACAGCGGTGATTCCAGGACTGATACTCTACTTCTGAATGGTGTTGGTCTTACAAAAGCTCGGGAACCACACACTGCAGACTCATGCCCAGATCTGCAATAAATACAAGGGAAAAAAAAAATAAAAGAGCCCCCCAGTAATACCTAATAACAATTCTTATATTTTAGCTTGTGCTTGTGGTATTCCAGCCTGCATATGGTTAAATCATCTTGCCCTACTGTAATATACAGTGACATCTTAAAAGGTGACTCACACTTTAGGCAAATGAAGGCACTACTGAAGTCTTCATGTTTTTGTCTTTATATAATTTAATCAGCTGTTCATCTGAACAGTTGGAAAGGATAAATTTATGCACCTTCATCTCTTGTGGTAAATATATTCCTGTATCAAGTCTATCTTCTGATACAAATCTATTGAATATTTGCCTATCTTGACCTAATTTGAAATGAGAAAGAACACTGGGGTTCTAAAGGAACCCAGCACACGCTGGGTTCACTGTCATACAGCAAGGAAGTCGATCTTAAGCACATTTACTTGTGCTGCTAAAAGAGGATGACAGACAAAGGCATGAGTTAGACACAATATCTGGTTTTATATTATTAGCACAGTTGTAGGTTTTTTTCTTGAGCATCAATAAATCCATTATACACATCAATTATATGCAAATATCTAATACAAACATATGTGTACTTTACAGATCTGACATTCCAATGCATATGTTCAATTTAGGTAAACAGCTTTATTAAAAAAAGGCTGTTTTTCTTTGAGCATTTAAGAGTCTTACAGCACTTTCAGAAGCAGCAGAACTTCTGAAAAACTATTATGAAAAAGAGATTTTATCTATGGAAAACACCCACAATCTTCCTCAAGAAGACATAAGCACTAGGAAATCCTGACCAACAGGACCACGTGTCCTGGAAAGCTCTCCTCTCCTTCAAGATTTATCCTTCATTAAGAGTAAAGAACCCTTAAGAACTCTCTAAGTATGAAGTCCTCTATAATCCTCAGCAACTAGTTAACGTGACTTTTCCATATAACAAGCACCACAGCTGCCCTGTTAAGATACAGCAACACGTAGGGCTTTAATGCATTATAAGGGATTTCGAACCTGACGAATGTATCTGATAATAATTGGGTTCCTAGTCACAAGCAGAATTTATGTGAAACCAGGGATTTCCTACACAGAAAGTTCACATTATTACCTCTGGTGTCAGAAGCTGCAATGAATTTCCTCGTGAAAGAGCGTTAGACATTCTGCAGTTCAACAGTAGTCACTAATAGGTTCGGGTGGCAGCTGTTGTACATCTGAAGCTAACAAATGTTATGTGACCAGAGATGACTGGCACGACATGTGGCCGTAGCCTTTTTATAAAGTTATGTTCTCAACTATTTTAAAAATGCCCACAAAAGTCCTTCAGAAATACTGTTCCCAAGAAGTTCATGGAAAACTGATCCTTTAATACTTACACCACTCCGTTCGTTGCATATATTCACACATTATCACACAGTGATAAACTCCAGTTTAAACAAAAATAGTAATACAAATTCATCCCTAAGTCATGTTCTCAGCACTGTGACTTGAGGCTGGATTCATATGCTACAATGGGCATATATTAAATTTCCAGCAATCAATTATCATTTCAGCCTTTGTATCTGCGATCATAAATTCAGGCACATGCCCATATGGACAGACAAAGTGCAAAGACAGAACTGTCTTCCAGAAAAATTCCAAAAGCAAGTGTGAAGTTCAGTAATGAAATATCACTCCCTACTCTGTCCTCATTCTCAAGCAGTACAGGCATTTTTAATCTAGCTAATACTTTCCCAGTCTTGCTGGAAATTTTACCTTCATAATCTTTATGCTGATAAAAAGTGTTGCTATCCTTTTATGTCCCTCACAGGTACCTACACACAGAAAGACTCCTGTAAGGATTTAGAGGGCTCAACAGAGCACCATGTCCAAAATGCAACTGATTTTACTTATTTCAAGCACAAGAAAAACACATCTCTTGACATGGTTCTGGTTACGACACAAGTGTTTTTTTGCCATTGTGTTTTGCCCCATTTTTTACATTTTATAGATTTAGAAAAGCTTTTTCTAGGAAAAAGTTGTTGCCTATGTTTTTTATTTTTATCATGAGCAGATAAACTGAAATATTTATGTGTCTTTTTCTAAAAACCACATAAATATTTTAGTTTTTAATAACTCTGAGACTAGGTCTGTTTCATATATACCTTATTTGTTATAATCTTGTATGAACTGATCTTAAGTCAGGAGTTAGTTGCTTTTCTTCCCCAACAGAAGAAATACAATTAGAAAGACAGAAAAAAGTCCTTCCTTCAGGTGATATATTCCCACTCAAAAAAGAAAATCCCATACAATCTGAACTTTCATTTCCATCTTCTATGTAATCACTAAAATATACAATAAATCATGCACTAAAACTCAAATATTTGAATAGTCAAGCAAAGTCAAAACTCACTGAAAACATAATAAACCATTAGATTTTAAAACTTCTGCTAATTCCATCTAAAACAGTGAAGAACTACCTGTAAGCATAACAAAAGAAGTGAGAACTGAAGAGGAAATTGGAGGGGAAAAAACATCACCATCTGACCAATGGAAGAGAATACAATACGAAACACAACATAAAGACAATGGGAAATAATGTGATTCCATCCTTACCTGTCATGTGCTCTCATAAAATCCCAGAACTTCTTCGTACCATTCTGAGGAGAAAAAAAAATTAAACATCCATCAGTCAAGTTAATTCCAAGTGAAAAAAATACTATAATGAAATTTAACAAAATTTAACAGGCATTTCTTTAAAAACTTAGTATAGCTGGTTTTATTTATGAGACCATCCTTCTGTGTTTCGACAGTATTACAGATGATGAGAACTGTCTTAGGACAGTTCAAAATCTTTGATCCAAAATATCATGATGACAGCTAATGCAAGATTACTGCAGTCTTTAGGCCCAATTTTGGGCACAGCATCAACTTCAGACGCCCAAGCTAATCATTCAAGGTGTCAGGAAGCTATAAACAGCCACGTTTTAAACAGTAAAATAACCCATAGATCTATGTTTTTCCATGTCCAGAAATGGTCTGGGGTGGACAGCTTGGCATTTACCTCATAGCTAAACTCCTGGGATCCAGGAACAAGACATCCTTCGCTCTCACCCCTTACAAGGCCCAAAATAGCAGTTTTGTCCACACCTAACATACTCAGTTCTACACAGCAGCTGTTCCTCTGCACTGCTGGTGGTGATGAGAGCACTGTCTAACAGCAAGCAGGTTCGAAGTCACAGCACTCATCCAAGAACTGCGAAACATAAAATGGATTATTTTCCCAAGATGGGTTTAAAAAGAACAATATCCACTACAGCACAGCTGAAACTGATCCCCAAAACCAGGTATTTTTCCACAGTTATAATGAACAGGTATATACTTGCTTACATTTATATCTTCTACAGTCACCTATAGCAATTCATACACCAGGTGAAGCCATATATATAATTCCTTACCCTGCTTATTAGAAGTGTGATGTATTTCAGCTGAAATACAAGTCAAGAGATTTCACTCCCAGGTCAGTTCTAAGTCTATAAGAGGAATCAGAACGCAACCAGAGGAAATTCTTGTGGTTGATACTTTTTTCTTATTAGCAACACAAAAACTAGACCTGCTGAAAACCTACACACCCAAAATATGCTTAATGTGAAAAGCAGCACTAGGTTTCTATTATAAAGTATGGTTAAATGGATGATCAAACCCTGAGCAACTGGTTAATGATTTAAAGCAGGTAAATGCGAGCAGTGACAGAAGAATCAAGTTCAGTTGGTGGTAAAGGTGCCAACCAATATAGACAGGCCCTTCAGCTCTTTTACAGATGTCATGGCTACCAAGTACACAACAGCTGGTGGGGATTAGATAACAAGCACTCTGGTTCAGAGATTAAGCTCCCGAGCTTTATGAGTTTACCAAGCTTTTTGGAAGAGTGACTGTTTGCTTGCTAGCTGGGTTTTGCTTCATTCCCACAACTCTAATTATAAACAGTTGTTCACCTCAAGAGAAACTCTAGTCTACGCTTCCATTGGTGCCTGCACATACCTTCTGTGAGCACTGACAGCAACCAAACGTCTGCATTACGGGAGAAGCCCTCTCATGGTTTAAATGCAATATAACGTTGAAAGAGAAATAAAGACAGCAAATTCTCAGGGTGAACGGAAATGTTAAGGCTGAGTGCTTATCCAATCCATTCCACCTGGGGAGAGACGGAGGAACAACTTTGATAGGACTGTGACGCAAGACACAGTTGCAACACTTGAATGTAATAGCATAGGCTGTGTTGTATGGGAAGATAATTTAAGGTATTAGACGTGTAAGGTCAGCTCAATCCTTCTGTAGGTTTATTTCTAACTGTATGGCAGGATTTTCTCTTGTTTGCAGACTGCTGGGCAATTTTCTATTTAACTTGAGTTGGAGAGCTGTGGACCAAGAATGATGTCTTCTGCATATAACTTCATATTGCTTCTCCAGTTTCAACCTTCCCCTGCCCAAAATGTGCTACCATCATCCATTCTACCTTTGTAGTGTCCACTTGGGAGAAATGTGGGTTCCCAGCTGATGGAGAAGACAAAAAAAGCCTGAGTCAAGTCTCTCCTTGCATTAATTTAGGCTGTTAGTCCTGTGGTACTACTTTTGAACATACCATCCCAGCAACAATCTTCCTGGCTCTTTCCTCCTGCCATCATTTTGCAAATTATAGACCTTGATTGCTTTGGAGCACTTACGAGAGTCAAATAGCTGAGGAAAATTACACCCTAGAGATTCATCCTCATCCAGATGGGATCCATCAGATCTGAATGACCTCTTCTCAAGGATGAGCTCCATTACCATTAACAGAATCTACCTCACAGACACGCTCGTAATTTTTAGCAGAAAGTAAAAGAAAGAACTTAGTACCTAAAAGGAAACTAATAAGAAAATAAAATCTGTAATTTTTCTATTTTCTAAGCCCACGTAATACACTCTCTCTAGAACATGATATGATTAGTTTAAGACCCAAATTCAAAACTAGCCACAGGCTAAATTAATCTGAGTCTGTCCGGTCAAGACGTTGGTTAGCATCATACACTCTTACTGGACACTGCTTGTTAAGCTATTTTCTGCCTATAGTTGAATAAAAAAAAAAAAAACAAACTTCATATGATCAACCTGCACCTGTCCAAATAAATAAATCAATAAACAAATGAAACATTCCAACATCTCTTTGTTTACAGTGGCAGAAACTCAAATGAGCCCCATTCATGCCCTATTGTCCAAGTCAAATGTAATTTGAACCCAACCGTATGGAGTTGAGTTTCTGTTGTACCCAAAGCATGGTTCTTTCCTAACAGACTAGTAGGAAGGTTGCTAATTATTAATAGCATGTAAACAGTTACCAATGGTTCTTATGGTGCTTTACATACTTCACAGAACATTAATTCCAGCCAGTTTCCAACCAACTATGTCAAGCTCTATGTAGTATCTCTATCTTATCTTTAAGACAAAAGTACTAATTGCTGGACTGATCAAGATTCATGCTTTTAAAAGCCAAGTAACTATGATTACTTGTTAAACTGTTCCATTCCATATTATCCTGGTCTTTGATACGGCTCTGCTATTACTGCAGTTACAGACGGCTGGAAGATTAAAAGTATCAATGGTCAACATCACCTCTGAAAAAGAGAAGTATCCTTGTGAAAGACAAAAGCTGTCTCAAATTCATAATGCTCTTCATCTTAATAAATATATATAATTGCATTATTACAAAGTAGTCCATTCTCTGAAGTCAAAAAGGAACAATCACAGTGCCCTTCAATGCGGTGAGAAAAGTAAGTATAAATGAATGCTGGGAGATCTAAACACTGATGACAGAAAGGAGAAAGGACTATATAATTACATTTGAGAAAGATCTTAAAAATTATTCTTCAAACAGGAAACGTGCCCTGTGATGTTTTATAAAGAAAAACATGTCAAAATTATTTTACACTTGCTTTCATCTGTTCAGAATAGTTGTTCTGATACTGCAACAACTTTGTGTAACACATAATCGATTTGGTAAATCTTTAATCACAGAGTAATCACACACTAGTTCTGTGCTCAGTGATCAGGTTCTGTGATGTTGCAATGCTGAACTAGTGCATATAGTATCTGTAAATTAATAAAGCTGTATTCCAGGAGAGGCAGCATGTGAGACAACTTAGTTTCGGGTTACACAGAAGACAGATCACTTACATAAGTACTAATTGCATAAGAAAGCCATATCAGGTCAGATGAGATGTCCATCCTGCCTGGCATCCTGGCTCTAAAATTTAAGAACAGAAAAACCATACAGCAATGCTTTCCCAGAACACTCTTACATGACTTTGACAAAAGGCAGCTGAAGACTGGTAAATGACAGTCCCTCAAAATGCATCCAAATTAAACAGTCCCCCACTGACCCCAAAAAGGAAGCAGAAACAGCCATTTCTATACTATTTGAATGTGTGTCACAAGTCCTGTTCATGTTTTCTATGAGACTGACATGACAATGGCATCAGTAACTTAGTCAGAATTACAGCAGCACGCTCCCAAGCTTGACAACCTGCACAAGGAGCATCAATCCCTTTTGGATCGAGTGATTCCAGGACAACCAGGCACTGCAAGGAGCTCTGCTAGACAAGTGTTGGCAATGGATGCAAGTTCAGCAGATGTGACTCCTACCTGCACAGAGCTGTTTATGTCACTCTCACTTGATCTTTACATTCTCTGTCCTCCTTTCATCCTTTAAATCATTTTCCTAAGACTCTTCCTGCATCTGCTCAGTGCCATAATTACAAGCAGGAGCCTCTTCACACCGTCTGTTATGGATAAGTCAGACTTGTCTGCAGCCTATCAAAACACCATTCTTTTTCCCACCTACACTCTGTCTGTCTCTGGTGAAAATGCCTTAAGAATCACTGTGCCAGTGATATCACTGTCCTTTGCTTTCCTCCACCACCTGAGGCAATATAATGTCTGAACAACAAGGTCAAATTGCTGTCAGAATGCCTGTGCAAAGGATAAACTTTTGCTTGCTAGAGAAACTTGTCTAAGATTCAGTCCAGGCTGGCCCATAAGGAAAAGAAAAAGGACATGCTGTGCTAATGATGTAGGAAGAAACATCCCCTGGTACTGACTGTATGGTGACACTGGGCGAGCTCCACATGTGACAGACCCTGGACATGGTCTGACACAAGTTACTGGGAGTTTCTACTTTTCATTTGGGGCAGCTTGAATGCTGCCTTCCTCCTTTTCCCTGAGGGCAGGGCCCATGTACAGTCTGCCACCTGAGAAGCTCTTGAACCAGCTCATACACAGGGAGATGTGTCTCCACAGGTACCAATACACAGTGTTACACTGATTCCATCCCAAGCCTTCAAAAAAAAACCCAGCCCAAACAAACCAACCCCCCTGAGTCTGGCTGAGGTGTACAGCTCTCCTGAGACTAACAATTTCTCTGTAGGTGCAGCTTTTTCAAATTGAGGGAATAAGTACTTAAACACAATAATAAAGAGACCGATGTAGGATTTTCTTTACAAATCACGACCAAGGACCTTCCCAAAGAATGGGATCTTTCTTATAAATAATATAAGTGAATTAGAGCTCTGGTGCCCCAGTTTGAGATGAGGAAGAGAAAGGGACAGTAGAGCAGCAGGCCATGCCATGCAACTTATAGTAACCGTGGTATGGGGCCACACTAAGGGCTGACACAGCAGAAGTCTGTAAAATCATGAAGGACACTGAGAAGGAGAATGTGACACAATTATTCTTTCTTTTTTCTAATATAGAAGCACTATGTCATAGCTGGCTACCTGAGAAAAAGGCTGAGGTTCATCTGGGCACTGACCTGTCTCCTTTCAAGTCCTGCAGCCACACAGAGAGGTTTGCCTTGCTTCTGTATGAAAGAATTAACTGACAGCTTCTGAAACAGCTACATACAAACTGTATTGCATGTATGTTTTAAACAAGTAATTAAAAGCTTATACTTCTTGTATTTTATTGAAAGTTTTATTCTGAAGAGTAAACTGAAAATGTGCCAGAGTAACAGGTGAAAGAATGCTCACAAAACCTCTTTAAATGTTTCCTTTAACTCTGCATAATGGTAGTTTGACAATATTACAGAAGGGTGCATAAAATAAATCCTCCACATGCAGATTTACAGTCACAGATTTCCTGTCGTTACTCTGTTGGGAGTTCAGACCATTCAAAAAAACGAAAATTTATGTTAGATTGGCACCGATTTAATGACTTCTTGCAATGAACTCTGGACAGACAATGCATGACTGAAGTAGAAACAATCTTTACTCAATATCTATCTAAAGCTTCTCCTGTCTTATTTGCCTTATTGAAGTATTTAATAATTTAAAAGTGACCAAATTAATGTCATCTCCCATGTTTATCCACAGAACACTTCTGCTTGGACAGGCAAAGTCTAAGTGACCAGGAACTGTAAAGTTACACCAAAACCACCTCAGCAAAAAAGGCTTCACACCTTGTATTACATATTTTTTAGGAGAATGGTTAACAGGCTGTGCAGGCAGATCATTTAAAATGCAGGAGACATATGTCCAAAAGAACCAAGCTAACTTCACATATGCCACTAAAAGAGAAAGAAAAAAACCTGCCCGTGACAATGATTAACTCCTGACTGTTTACATTACAGGACAGACAACATGACGTTTGGCGACCCATTGTGAAAGGCACTAAACATATGTAGTGGGAACAGTTCCTGTTCAATGATCTTACAATTCAGTTAGAGCCCAGACAAAAGTTGGTGTAAACAAACAGAGGCAGTTAAGAAAAATGACAAATACGTTATGGTATAGATAAGCTACGTGCACAAGCTATGAGGGTTCAAATGGCAAACAACAGTCACGATCCCCTGGTCTCTACCAGTTGGACTGGGTTTAAAGCAGTTACCCAAGAATTAAATGTTCCATATTTGTGAAAAAATCCAATTTGAGAAGTTGAAGCAATTATAACATAAAAATAACTCTGTCCTTATTGCTCCATTTACTCTGTTTCCACAGCCCTGAGACACAAAAGCAGTTAATGTCCTTAATGCAAAAGGATAATGAGCATTCTTCATGTAATAAAATAATTAGACTATAGGTACAGAAAAACAGATAAGAGAATTAATTGGTAAATAACGGTCTTAAACCAGAGTCAGCAGAGCCAAGCAAGTGTGCAGTGCCTGTTTAATGATTTACATGGAATAAGGCAGTAAAATTCCCTAGAGGAATAATGAGGTTTTGCTTTTTTTCTGTTCTCAGAAAAAAATTTTAAAGGTAGGAGGGTTATGTTTTTCTTGAAAAACTTGTGTAAAACTTTATTTTCTATTGCGCTTACTTTCACATTCACCCAATCTTCTACGAGTGGATCTGCACAATTTAACATCAACGTGCACAGCAATGCCTCTATCTGGAAACTCCCCACACGTTCTCCTGCTGAGGTGTTTAGCTGCTGCCCAGAACAGCATGGTGAGAGAACACTAAATTTGTCACTTTATTAGATGCGTTTTCATCAGGTTAATCCAGATGATTAGTGTTCCTGGGGAACCAAGTAACTGACTCTTGGAGACAGACAAAAATCTGCACCAACGCAGCCAGCTCCCTCTGCCTCCTACCACGTTTATTTCCTTAAGTGGTCTTACCTTAATGCTTTTCACCCATATCCCCCTTTTTATGATCAGTAAAAGCTGCCAAGAGATAAATTTGCAATAAAAGAAACTCAGTAATTCAGTACTTTCTGGTTTATAACATATATGATTCTACAATGGGAAAGATGTGTATTAGCTGCTGCTTCTCAAGTCACAGTTCATGGGCTAAACACAGTGGACTTCCCCTGTGATAACCCCAAAAAAGTCAAGCCCTCACCCCTCTGTAAATGAACCTTCCCCTTCCTTTCTCCACTCACTACAGAAAAGCTTCTATCAGTTGAGATTTCCTTGTTACATTTCTTTTTTCAGCTTAATGGAACCTGATGTCACATCTGTAGCGGTTTTCAGTAGAAACATATGAGGATTTATAACCCAGTATAAACCACTTCTTGCCAGCTGAATTATTAATGCCGTAACTCTCTGTTATACAGAATCGATACATAATGTTTCCAGCGCCCACAGAAGCTGCACTTCCAGGACAAAATCAGGGCTTTATGCTTTTCGCTTCCCTATCAGACAACTCCTCACCAAATTACCTTGCACTGCCTGAACACTTTTCATAGTATTTTCAGTACATGCTATGTAAAAAAACTATGTGAATAAATAAATAAATAAACAATCGGCTTTGACCCCCAAAAATCCAGAGTTTGGGAATTTTTTTAAAAGAAATAAAGCATTAGTAGTCATCATGACGCTGTGAAACTTGTATGAAGAACAGAAATCAAACAGAAAGACAGCTAAAACAAGTTTGGACTTCTAAAGTTTTCCAGATAAGAATAAAATAAAATACCTGTTTCATACACTTCTAAAGTTCCATTGCTTCCTGTTGAATTTTTTTTTTTTATTAATGAGTTAGTGGGGTGGTTTTTTGTTTATGGAAGCCAGAGAACTGCCACGCTGTTCCTAAAACTCTTCATCCACAAAAAAAACCAGTGCAAATGAACAGTCAAAAAAACAATTAATATTCAACTTCTTCATCTCAAGGAAAAATTCTGTCCTGAACAGACTATTTTTCATCTGAAATCTGTTTGAAATATCGTAATTTTTTTGTCTACTTTAAAAGTTTGATTTGTGGCAAGCAGGAAGAAAGCTGTCTTCTTTTTATATAATTACAGACTTCATAGAAAGTACTACATATCTTTCAAAATGAAAGGCAGCAGTTTCAGCTGGCATGAAACCATGCAACACAGTCAAAAAAAAATAAAATCAATAAAATCATTTTAATTTGCATTAGCTGAGTAGCTTTTTTTTTTTTTTTTTTGAATGTATACATCAGTACTGGGGAACTGTCTTATGCTGGGCTATCACATGACACAACTACTAATTCAAATGCAAAGTGTTGGCGTTGAACCCACTCAGTCCTGGGGTGCAGTCCCAAAACAGTGCAAGTAATGGAAACCAAGGCTGCTCCTTTTGCTATCCCAGCTGCGCATCTCTGCTCTACCCCAGCACTGACATTTGTGTAACTACACAGGAAGCTGGTTCTGGGAACTGACCTAACTAAAAAACAAAAACAAAACCAAAAAACAGTGCTCTACAAAAAAACCTGAAGAAAAAAATGGTATTTAGTAGTCAACATGAAAGTAATGCCATTATATACATTGCAAGGTTTTACAAGTGACTGTTAAACAGAGCAGCCTTGGTTTATCCACAACTACTCCAAGAGGACAGAGATGTATCTGATAGGGAGTGTTCTACAGAGAGACACATGCACACAAAAAAAGCCTAAATTACAATTTCACTCCACACCCACTAATCCACTCCATGAGACTGCACACGCTGGAGTAAATGAAGCCTCATCTTCAAAAGCAATTTGCAGAATTACTTGCTGATGTTGAAAAACTACTTCAAAAGAGTTTAAGTGTTATGGAATTTTACTGTTTTTTTAAACAAGCCACTGTTTAAGCCCAAGAGGAAGGGGGGGAGTGTTTGCTTTTTAAACAAAGCTTGCAAGATTTCATTACTAAACTATCCAGAGTGTTTATTTTAAAAGCATCATGATTACAAATAATGGCGTTTTGCAGTTTTTAACTTCCCTATTCAACTACTTCTGTGAGAAAGGACTGGGTTTAATGCATCCAAAAATACACAAACTGATGACTTTTTAACAACATTAAAAGTGAACACTCTACCTGGAGTGCAAATACTACTTTTGCTAATTGGCAAAATTAACAATATTGTTAATATTGCCATTTAAAGCCAATTAGCAAAAGCAGTATTTGCGCTCCAGGTAGAATTCCAGAGGTAAGACTAAGCAGCAAAGCTCAGGGGGACAAATCATCCTGCACACTAAAGAAGGACATGCCAGTCCCAGATGACACAGCAGTTCTGGACAGCACAGGACAAAGTTGCTGCACTCTCACAACCCTCATTTTAAGCCTTGAACAAGAGGCAGGAGTGCTCAGTTCTGTGTGACAGCCAACTCTTTGAAGCATTGGCTTCTTATCTGAAATTAGCTGGAAGACATAAAGGTACTTCTTGAAGAAACCATAACGTATTCCAGTGGAGACCACACCAGGAATACCTCAGGAGACATAAAACCTAAGGTCATAGACTGCAATTTTTACAACCCATATCAATTTTCTCTTCAAAGTGAGGGTTATTCTGGTAGGAGTATGTAATGAAACTGCAAACAGATGGTTATAGCAATGGAGTTTACTGTTCAAAGGTGCAATTTTTTCACACTTTGGGAGGTAAGATAAACAATGGAGAATGCATTAATTTATTCAACTGTTAATGCAGTACTGGGCCAAGCCACTTTGTTCATTTTATGTACATCAACTGCCAGAACAATTACAACTGAGATACTTGATGTGTAAGTAAACTTTCTCCTATAATCCTCTGGAAGTTTACTTTTCAGGTCACAGTTTGTTTTTTGTGTGTACTTTTCAACAATGGAGTTGTTGCAGTTTAGCTTGGCATTCAGCTATCAGTGAGATCGCTTACCTTTGAATGAAATCTATAAAACACGAGAATTAAGCACATGTAAGTACACTAAACTAAGTCAAATCTCCTTTCTCACCTTGTTTTTCTGTTTATGATATCCATCATTATCAACAAGAATTGCACACAGAGATCAAACACACTGTATTCCAAGGCAAATCTGTAGTAGCACACTGAAATCTATACTGCAAAGAATAAGGACACAGTGCGTGCGTTCAGAAACACGACATGCACAAAGGTCAAATTTATGACTTTTCTCACATCATTTTACTGCCAGGCCAGCATATAATTTAAGGTTATAAGTCGAGATACAGATGGGGACTTCCTAGTACTGAGTTAAATTCAATTCTATACAAAGGAACCGATTGCTAATGGGTGGAGTTTTCAGACCCCAGTGTGACTGTATACAAATGACTAAATTTCAAGCGAGTATTCAACTACTCTTTTATTTAAATTCTTATCATGTTATTGAATTTTGCTGCATGTATTTTGCCATTTTCACTAAACTGTTTTCCCCTCTGAAGTCTGTGACACACTTGCTTATTTTGCAGGGATAGAAAGAACATGCACTTTCCATAGTTACAAAATTACTAACACTACTTTTCCCGTAACATTATAGTAAAACATAAAACCTGAAACTTTGACTGGACACAGTTAAGGAATATATTCCTAATAACAACCAATGTTTTAACAGAGACAATATAATTTGCAAAAACTGTGCATTCAACTGATGTGACAGCAAAATACTGTAAATAAGTGCTGTACTTTCACAAAGAAGTATTGCACATCTCACACAGCCATTTCTATCCGCACTTGCTGAAAACCTCCACAGCAAAGGCCATTTCTCTAATCTTTTACCAATATTTTTCTATTCTTGTTAAAGAAAAAAAAATCTCCCACGATATGCAGTAACTATAATAAGAGGCTGAGAAACACAGAGCCAGGAGGCTCTAGCTCAGAGTATAAAAACCAGGTAACTACCTCAGCCAGAGGCTGCTGAGAGCTCCTGGGTGTTCCCTACTTCGTTTGTTTTTCTGGAGTTTTCCCTATTTGTATAAACTGTTGCATGTTCATTTATGAAATATCAGAAACAAACAAACAAACAGCATGGCCTTTGTAGTTGGGTAATAAATGAATCTGGAAAACACAGACACAGGTTCATATTCCTACTCCAATTTATAATAATTAATGAACAACTCTCGAACAATGAGATTTAAGAAAGCACTTTTTAGCATTCAAGGCCCTCACTGGAAAGATGGAACAACTTAATTTAGACTTTACTCTGGACCACTGTAATTTTAACCAAACACCAGAACCGCCAAACAGCATCTAAACACTTTTACTGAATAATGTCATACTCCGTGGTGGGATTTAAACTGCAATATTTGACTAAGATTACAGAACTATTTCTACCTGATGGGGCTTTAGTGAAATTCAGTGAGACTGATTCCTGAAAATTCCTTTAGAAAACTTAAAATCCTAAGTTACTAATGACAACATTTTCCAAACTGCTAAATTTTGCTGAGACACAGATAACTGCTGATTCTTTTGACCACAAAGCTACCAAGTTATAGGGTCTGACTGAAATTTCGACTAGTGATATTTAATGATAGGCAAGGGAGATAATTCTGCACTCATCATAAAATATCTAAATCAATCATGTCTGTCTGTAGTAGCTGTTTCAAGACAGAGTGAAATTCAATATAAAGTATCCACTGCAAGTCTGAGACCCCACAGTTGATGAGAATTCTCACTCAATATTCTTGAGTTCCTTCCTGTGCACTCATTAGTCAAAATAACCTTTCAACCCCTTAGGAAGAGGACTCTGGGCAAACACTGCTTTGGTCCACATCACATTCCTGTAATTTGTGATTCCTCTGACTGGTGTAACACCCCAAGGCATCTGGGACTGCTGCCTCATGTAGGATCTCTGACTCAGAGAGACTTTCACCCCACTGACGTCTCTTGAGATTCAGGGCTCTCACCTCATCTCTGCAGGCCCAGCAGGGAGAGAAGCGAACACAACTACAGTGAGTAGAAGGAGTAAATGAATCTTAAAATCATCAGTCCCAAGGCAACCACTACGCCTACAAGCATAATTTCTTCTTTGCTACCCAAGGTCATGACCCTCATCCCAAAGACGAAGGAAAAAAACTGTCCTTTCATCACTAATTTTGCTATGCCATTCAGGAAAACAACACCGACACCATAAAACCACAGTTTAAGTTGCCACTGGTAATTCAGCCAAAAGCTAATCACCACCATCAATTGCCTAATATTTCTCATTAGCTCTTTAGTCATTCTGACAATCCACTGCAACTCATACAGGATCTGATTAAAATCTTCTCTGGCTGACAAAGAGCTAGCAGGGAAAAAAAATTATCCCTCTTCTACCGCAGTACTGGACCACTCCATTTTGAGATAGATAATAAATCTGCGCTCAAAAACTATGCAGTTGATGAACATTGTTCTAATTTCAGAAACAAAAACTATGGACCACATCACCTAAAGCAGAATACTGATAAGGAAAAACCTGTGCATAGACTGTTGTATCATTAAAATTGGATTATTAAAAAAAAAAAAACAAACCGAAACCAAAACCAAAGAAAACAAAACCAGAAAGCAATCCATCAGGCATAACTGCAAAGCTACTTGGTTTTCCAGATGTATCCTAAGAGCAGTAGTGTGGGTCACACAAGTATGATATTAAAACAGTTAACAAATCTATTCATTGCTATATAACTCACAAAGGACAAAATATTTCTGACACAGAATTAAAACCAATGCAGGAACGAGAGAGCTCAATAACTGGACACCTTCCTCACACTCCAGGCGGGTACATGACACACAGAACCAGCATTAACGAGACTGACCAAGGTTAGGAGGCAGCACTCGGGAGACCCCGAGTTTATCCAAGTTGGGAACTAAGCCAGGTGCAGCACTGCTGTGTCTCCATGGTGAAGGAAGAGCAGGGAAGGACACGTCCTACACACCACGGCTCCCAGGAGCTCCAGGTTACCGCTTCCTGCAAGGATGTTCATAGACAAGGTCCCAGGATTTTGAGCATGTCTCCTCAGCAGTACTGAATATCGGGAGAATGTTTCAACTATTTATTGGCCATTGCTGTTGGCTCCTTTAACACAATACCAAGACACTTTAAGACTTTATCCCGAGCATGCAATGGCACGAACCCAGCATGTACAGAAGAGACCAAAATCTTAGACAAAGAATGAAGGTCACAAGTTCACTCCACAGGGTCAGCAGGGCTGGTCTGAGAATGAAGATTTAACGTGCACAAGTGTTACAGAGAATTACACACCTTCCCTCACAAGAGCAAGGCACACTTTTCTGACTGAAAAGTACACAAAACATAGCACTGCAGAAAGTTGTTTCTTTTCCCTTTCATCATCTCCCCAAGGCACAACTGTTAGGTGTGGTTTGTCATCCCGCTTAATGCAGGACTGGAAGGCATGACACTGCTCTATCCTAGGGGAATGTACAGACAGAGGGGAGGGAAGACACAATGCCAACTGGCATTCATCTAGTTTTTTTGAGAAACACTTCAAAAGCAAATATTTCAACAGTTTTTCCGTTTAGTGAAATAGTTTCCCCGACTAACTTTTTTCAGCCTCTGGGTGTGATTAAATCTGTACTCTCCCACCCCCCAACATAATTCTTACACTTAAATCTTGACATTTATATTATTACTTTTACAAATTAATCTTTCTCTATAGAGTGAACCATAATGCTCTAGGGAGGCTCGTACGTTCCCATGAGCCTTGTGAGAGTTCTGCCAAGACATTTTAACTCCTAGACAGATCAAAGAAAAAAGAATGAGATAAAAAGAAACAGAGTTCTCCAGACTGACAGGTCAACCACCTCTCCTTGACAAGAAAAAAGGATGGTTTACGGAAACAATCAGGGAGACATTTAAGTTTCAAATTTGGCGGAACTATTGCATAAAGTACTACAGTAGTAATTTCTGTACTAACGTTTAGTGAGTGGTTCCACTGAACAGGAGGCCAGTAATCACAGAATGATTTGGGCTGGAAGGGACCTTCAAGATCATCAAGTTCCAAACCCTCTGCCATGGGACACCTTACACTAGACCAGGTTGCTCAAAGCACCATCCAACCTGGTCCTGAACACTTCCAGGGATGGGGCAGCCACCCACAATTTCTCTGGACATCCTGTGCCAGTGCCTCGCCACCCTCACAGTAAAGAGTTTCCTCCTAATATCTAATCTAAATCTATCTTCTTCCAGTTCAAGGCCATTTTCCCTTGTATTATGACTACATGAAATAATCTCACATTATTTTTTAACTTATCTGAGCAGCGCAAGTCAGATGAGTTATAGATCAAATTTTACACTGTGTAAACTGCCATGCTAAGGAAATGTCACTCTGAAGAGCAACACAAGCCTCGCAGACAGAGTAAGCCAGAAATTGCCTAAGTCCAATATTTTCAAGTGTCACAAACACCACAATGCTGAAAGCGTAGTGCTAAGTGCAGACATACACATGAAATTCTATGACAGATTTGCCAAAAGATTTGATGGCAAATTTTTCTTCTAATCCTGCTGCTTCACAAGCTCAACAAGTTTAAGCAGCCAAATGATAACAAAGGTAGGTCTCAAAGACAAAATGAAACTGAAAAAAGTCAACAATAATAGTTTATTTCAGCAGTTCTGGGTAAGAATATATACAAAAGCTCTGCAGCCTCATATCCTAAATACCTTCTTTAATTATTTACCATGTTATAGTCAATATACAAATTTACTGATTTTTTTCCCCCTATTTTTTCCAGTTTTGCCTAAACTAAGAATGAGGAGAAACAATGCAAGGGAGGACCTGGCCTCATCATTGAGAGGAGCAAAACTATAATTCTATTCAGCAAGGCTGGAGTTTCAGGAGGTTATAAAAATATGTGCTAAGGATCTTAATGTCTGGCCAGGCCCATTTACAGTCTTGAATCTTTTTATGCAGCAAGTGCTACCTCCATTCTGAATTCACAAACAGTTAATTAAAACATCAAATAAAATGACAAATATAATTGAAAAGAATCCTTAAAACAATAACACTAAGTCACCAAATTCTTTGTAGTTGATTGCATAGTCAACATTCTTATGCCCTATTTAAATGATCTCATACATCACGAAAATCTTACTGAATCACTTAAATAATGTCATTATTTTGATGATAAATAGGATTTTTAAGCCTGTCATGTGCACAAAATCCAGTAATTGCAGTCACCACATATTATGGCCTTGGAAAAAACAATTTTTTACATTAAGAATGAGACCTAGAGTCAGAATCATGCATAGATGTTACTGTTTAACTTCAGAAAAAAACTTGTGAATTAAAACTAAAACTACAACACGGAATATTTTTGAAAGCTAAAGATGGACAGTGAATTGGGCACAGTGTGCTTTATCAGCTTGCTGAAGAATTCTTCTAGCCTTTTAAAACAATTGTTTGCATTTGCTTCCCAAATGTGCACCTTGGTTATATGCAGTATGACATCAGAACAAGCATTTAGCTTAAAAGAATGAAGCTCAGAGTCTCAGTGGAAACACAGTTTTCTAGGCACACTCTTTTTTTTTTTCTTAACAATTACTACACAACTCTAAAGAACATACTATTTACTGCCTGGGAGGACTGGGGAGGGAAAAGACGGTGGGGAGAGGACAGGAAAGAGGACCAGGTTCCAGAAGAAACACACAATTACTAGATGACACACAAATGCACTTTGCACACACTGAACACACAGAACAAATATTATGCACTGCAACACAAAGAAAAACAACAATCTCAGAAACAGATAAGAATTTGAAGCAATAGGTAATTAAAACTACCAGAAGAAGGTATCCCTAAACACAGAAAGAAAATTAAAAAGCACAGTAAGAACCAGGTACATTTGTATGTTTGGGTACTTTTCCCTCTGTACTTTGGGGAAAAAAAAACCCACACTCAGAAAAAAAAAAAATCTTGCAGACACACAGAAGGTCACAAAAGCTATGAAAGAGATGCTTAACATAGGTTCTTGAGCAGATGACAAGCCATTAAACTTTCACTTTTAGGCAGTTATGATGATATGATGTCTCTTTTATGATATCTCCCATTTTTTTAATTAAATCTACAAAGTGTTTAACAAGCAATTCTTCCATCAATCTTTGATGTGTTTCACTTATAAAGCAATGACAGTTTTCAGTTCATGCTCCTTAAAGTTCCAGAGAAACCATTTTCCACTCACTTGCTTTGAAAGCCATTAAAACAACTTGATGAAGAACAGCAGCAGGGGGCTAACAGAAGCCAAAGCTTAGGAACAATCTTTAGATTTTTCTCCTAAGACTTTCTCACAGACCCTCCACACAAAGATCCTCAGGGCTTTTCATCCTCTCCTTTCTCCCCATCCCCCCAAAAATCAGTTCAAAGTGACAGATGCAACTAGCTCCAGGTTCTGTTATTTTCTTAATTTCACTTTTACCTCTCAATTTTGATAGACTCAACTGAAATCTGATTCCCATAGAGGTGGTCATCTCATCTTCCCATTGGGAGAAAAATAACACACAGAAAGATTCAAGTAATTTGTGGGAACTTGTAAACATCTTCTAACCTGTCACCCATTCTAAAGAGAGCACTACTACAGAGAAATGTACCTGTTACTTAAAAGTCATGTACAACTGGCATTCAATACACTGAATTAACTGGTGATTAATTGATTAGTGATTTATATACAGTTATATATCTTACTGCAGTATTTCTGAAACTTTATGATGACAGTGACCCTGCAGCAGTTTCAATACTGGGATATAAAGAACTATTCAAGCAAACTGCAAATAATCTTCAACCGTTTTTTTAAAATGGCAACTGCCTGTGACAAATGGTAAATTCTTTGGTAATAGTTTAATGCAAATGCAGAAATGAAAGTTTTACGGAAAACAGAACGATTAGGGCAGTACTTACGCTGATCAGAATCAGTTAAGCATATTTTTTAATCTAGGTTTGCTGTGCTCACCACCATTTTGTGTCTTTGATTACAGCCAGTTGAAAGACAAAATTTGTTGATCAGTAATTCTGGGGAATTTCTGGAAACTCCAGAGCTCTACAGCTGCTGTATTCAAGTGAAGCCGCTGTGGTCAAAACACTGCACAGAGGATTTCTGGAACATGAACAGCTAACTCCATGAAGCAGGGCTATAGGACATATTAATCCCAAATTCTGGTTGCAATCCCTTGTTCTTTTAGTAACTAGAGCTACAGTTACACTGCACACGGCTAGGAGCACACGGGGACTAAAGGAGACCAGATCCATGTCCTCTCATCTGGAGGACAGAGGCAGCACATACGAGGGATTTGAGGTCAGGGAGGACAGATGGTCACCTCTTGTCCTTACACCATTGAGCTTTATGTTTTCCAGTTGGTGACTCTCACAGTTTGTGTTTCTACATTATTTTAGCAAGCTTGTGTTTGTAACTCAAACTGGGAGAATACACTGTGGAATAAATTTCTATTACGTCTTGTGAACAAACCTTATTGATGCCTTCTCAGAACAACACCAACAATCATCCTTCCTGCACCTCCTCCCTTCAGCTAAAGTAATACACTCTTAAAATGTTAGTGCAAAATGTTTTTTAAGGAGTTTTTCTTCTAAAAAATTGTAAAAAAACCCAAACATAAATTCTAAGTCAGAGAACTGACATGCAGTCCTATGAGTAAACATACAACACCTTTCTGTTGGCTTTCTGAGGTAAATGTATCATAAATACTGGAAAAGGATCCCTCAAGAATATAAACTAAGGAAGTCGAAGTACAGAAACAATACCCAAAGGAACAGGAAGAGTTATGCATGATTTTCTGCAAGCATTCAATCACTTTACAGAACTGAAAAAAATGTTAAGGCTGGAAGGACCTCACAAGATCACTCAGCACAAACTCTCTTTATGGTGGCAGGATCAAACACATGTTATGTGAGTGCTATATAATACATGCCAGATACAGAATATGTATCTAAGCATTATCCAGTCAGAGCCTCCATCCCAGGCTGTTCCATCATTCAAACTATTCCACCGCTTGTGCAATCTTATGACTAAAATATATAGTTTCAATACTATCTCTGCAATAGCACTGTAAGACTGCACATGACCTAGAGTTCATTGTGAATGCTACTGTGGAATAATAATTTATTAAAATCATCATCTTCTTTGTATATATTTTTCAATTATCAATGCTTACTTCTCTGGGGGGCGGTAAACTTTTCTTTTCCCATATTTTCTACTTTCAGAGAAAGAACATCCCTCACCTTCAGGAGTTTAGCCTCATTTCCCTATAATGTATTCATCACCGCTCAGCACATCTGTCCCAGCAAATCCCATTTCCTGTTCTATTCATGAGGCTCAGCAACCTGGAGCTTTAGTGATTGCCGCCACACTTTTCCCATGGCCTTCTCACCTCTCGCCCCCCCCACGCACCCCGCTCCCATTGTTTATCATCTGTTCTCCCCTGCTGCAAACTGCTGTCAGATGTTCACTTATCCCTAATCTTACTCACTGCCTTTGATATTCTTTCTAATCCAACAACCTGTCAACTGGGGCATCAGCCCATGTCCAGACCAGCTGCTCTGTCACAGGCCGTAAGATTCCCTCTCTGCTCCAAGAGGTATTTAAAGGATTTTGACACAGCAA
Source organism: Empidonax traillii (assembly GCF_003031625.1). Taxonomy (NCBI): domain Eukaryota; kingdom Metazoa; phylum Chordata; class Aves; order Passeriformes; family Tyrannidae; genus Empidonax; species Empidonax traillii. Next base: position 330,633 of record NW_020955621.1, on the reverse strand, counting down.
CCGCAACGTGAAACAAATAATTAATGCTGTTTTGATCAGCGATCAGGGCTTTAGTGTGACATGAGCTGACCACTAAGAAAAACTGAGCTTTACTTTGTTTAAACTTTGGCAAACTTTGGTGTTACTCTATTAAGAAGATTTTGATCAATGTCTGAAGGACAGGACCAAAAAGCTAAGTCCTTTAACTTGCTTTAGTTAAAAATTATGAAGAATAACTAATCTGAATACAAGTCAAAGGGGAAGATAACATTATATGCTTGCTCTGTAAAACATGCTTACTTATGCAGTACCAACTTGGGCAGAATTTTCAAAGCACAGGAGCTGACCTTTAATGAGTTACAGATGAAAATACAAATGTATTTTAAATATGACAGCAGTTGAGGTAAAACTGTTATTTAGAACACACTTGTATCTTCAGGAATACAATAGGATAGTTCCATCCCATACAGATCATGAAACTCAGGCATTTTAAAGAATACTGCCATTTACAGAAAATGTCTAATTTCCATAATATTCAGATTTGCTATAAACACTTAAAATTTTACAGTGTTCATCTGCTTTAAAACACATCAAACACACATAATGTCATAGCTGAGACTGTGATTCAGATGACAGATTTTTTGTAAGGAAAAAGAAGTTTCTGCTATTTAAGCAAACACGAGCATTTTGATCCAAACTGAAACACAAATAAAGCACTTAGTTGTTGAAGAACCTGAACACTGTTTTATTTCTTACATCTAACTGCAATTACTACAAAAAATATGGCACCAAACAGGACAAAAAAGCCTACTTTATACCCTACAGTAGTTATATTTCACACACAAAAGCATAATAAAACCTCAGTGATGGATTTTATAACACGGTTCATTTGCTTAGAACTAAACCACTTTTATTCTTAGGGCTTGTCTATACCAGGACATCAAGAAAATGAATCTGAAATAAGTACCTTGATGAACTTGAATTCTGCTACTTAAACTCCATTAAACCCCAGTGTGGACATAGTCATCCAGTTTAGTTTACTGCTCCCTTAGGGCACGCACTGAAAAGTTAACATGGATTAAGGTAGGGTACGAATTCAAAGTGCAATTGTACTTTGAAAATGGTTTAACGTAAACAGAACCAGACTCTTTGTTGTAGAATGAGACATGGAGTTAATCAGGAAAGTCCTGTGTAGACAAGCCCTTGCAGTTGAGGGTACTGGAGAGGAATTGTCAGAGCTGATGCTTTTCAACCTCTTCATCTGCAGACCTGGAAACATCTTACAGTGAAGCTGCAGACCTTGGTAGCACGTTAAAATCTGTTGATAATTGATCCTGCTTTCCTTAGTTGGCTCACATGGGTAACCTAAAAGTATTCCAATGGTTCATCAACGAGCTACACATCAGAACTTGAGAAGTACTGGTTTAAACTAACTACAACTTATGTACCTCCCCCTAACACTCAGTCTTAATTTCATAGTTGTTGTGCAGTAACCCAAGTAGTCTGGCTACTGATGGCATTAAATGAGATCTCACTGATCGTTTATGCAAGCGCAGACACATTTCACCCCTCTGCAAGGATGCTACAAAAGATGCTCAACAAAGCCTTACTCCTTCCAATCAGTGACATTTGCTGTCACAGGGGTGTTAAATCGTAATATGACTGACCTAAAAATGTGAAGTTTTGTCACTGCCAACTACGTTTCATGTGCTTACTTCAAAGAAGCCTACATTCACTTGTCAAAGCATGCTGGATAAAGAAATTAAGAGTAACACGACATAATATTCACTGAAACAAAAACAAGTACTAGTGTTCTTTTCAACTACTACTCTCATTAACTAATGTTTCTCATTTCCCCCTTTAGTAATTCATAGATGTCTCATACAAAAATAACTTGTGCAATTTTCCAGAGTTGGATTCAAAGCATATGGCAGAGCCAGAAGCAGATACGCCTAGATTCCTTAATTCCTTTTCTTAAATCTGTGCTCTAATTGCAGAGAACACCACTTCTCTCAAAGGAAATTATGTTCCCTCTGTATTTAACTCCCTAATGCTGTCTTTTCAAAAACTTCATGTTTCTTTTCTTTCACCCATATAAAAGAATTATACTGCACTTCAACCGTAATTCCCAGTTAACACAGCAGCAATCAGATCAGTCAGATCAAAAATTAGTCTTATCCAGAATCCTACCTCTGACAAGATGCCCAAGGAAGAATATATTGTTAAAACACTCTCAGATTCCTGCAATTCACAGCTCAGGGAGTCCCTGAGCTAGCAGCAGTATGTTTCCATTTAAGATTAATACTATATACTGACATATCAGACTTGACAAGCTGAAGGAAATGAGACAAACTTTGCAGCAAAAAATGGCATCTCCTTTTGCTGCTCTACTGCTTTGAAAAAAATGAACTGCAAATAAGTGTATTACTTGGTAACATATTTCCTACTACTGGAACCTTTTGAAGATTCAACAGAAGACTTACTTGTTTGAACAAGTAACTCAAAAATCTGTTTACTCCCTAAACAGCGTAATTTTTAACTGTCAAAATAGAAAAGAATGTTTTATGTTTATAAAAAAGCAGACGGAAGTTCCAGAGAATATTCCAGGCAGCTGGGCACATTCAGGTTGCTATTACCTTATATAAAAAAATCTGAATGCCAAATAAGATGTTAATATTATTGTAGCACTGCCCTGCTTTGCTTTTTTTCATCTTCAAAGTTTTCATGACATCAATGATATTTGCCTCACTTGTTTCTACACATATTTTAATCTTCATGACATCTCCAAGACAGCTGAATTGTAAGGCACAGAAACAGTGGTTGCTCATGGTCACAAAAGAAAGCACTAGCAAATCTCTGATTTGAAACAGGAAATTCCTTCTTCACTGATGGTTTGAACCCTGATTACGAAGTACATATTCCACCCATTACAAAGTTCGTGATATGTTAAAATATGTTAAATAAAAGCAGCCTTGAATATTACTTTAGAATGACTGAGAAAACTCAAAGATATAATAATTTAATTCCCTTAACAATGAATGAAAACATTATGCATTGGGATGAACTTAAAGGGAGCATTTTTCATGTTTAACTTAAAAATGAATTATTTTAAATATTAAATCAATAGAGATAATGTGATGCTCAGGCACTGGCCTACTCTGAAGTGTGGAAGGAATGTGAAGCTCAGAAAAGAGCAAATATTTCCAATTTACCACTACTGACTGCATGGTTCAGTCGACATGCACGGAGTTTTTGAGGTTTATCCCACATCACTGAAACACATGCCCAGCCACCATTCCACAGGTTCAGAACACAAACTCACTCACATACATACACACTGGGAGAATCACTGACAATTGATTCTAGTCTGGTGGCAAACTTCTAAAAGTTCCTGGGCAGAATGCACATATATGTTTATACAATGCAAGGAAACAGTGGCAAGAGCTCCCTTGCCAGAACCACCCTCCAAAACAAAGGTATAGGAGTCTGGGTGAGATCCACAAAGGCTTTGATATGTGAGCTCTGGACAGAAGTTTTCGTAACAGCTCAAGGTATTATTCCCCCAGAGAGATGCTTCCCCCCAGCTCATGCTCTGCTTCCCCTTTGAAGGGTACTGTCCCTAGCACAGAGTTCACCAAAAAGAATATGCAAAGGCAGTTCACTTAGTTCTGTGTAAAACTCAGTGATTTGGCTTAGAGGGCTGATGGAGGTGGGTTTGAACTGGAACAGCAGAGTAAGAGCTGGAGCAAACCTATTCTCTGCTGATTCTCAAGGGGTAAGAACCACTAGCACGGGGAAAAATTGCATGCAGTAACTTCTTAAATTACTACAACAAGATCCACCATAGCGACCTCAAAACCCCCTCTAAGGGTCCAAAGACAAACCATGCAGAACCACTGAAATCTCTGCTCAGGTGCTGATTAACAAGACTACGCTGAATCCAATTTGGATTTCCCACTTGGATACTTAATGCAGCCCAAAATCCTAACAGCTCTCCTTAACTGTGTGTTACTTTCTGGCTTAGAGTCTCTGCAGAATTCTTAAACTTGGTAATTTTTTGTCTAATATATAGGCCAGTGCCTGGCTAGCACACACAAAAGAGCTGAAGATTTACACACAAATGTGTTTCCCAGCAGTGAGCACACTCTCCTGTGATGTGGGAAGCAATATTAATTGAAGTGAGATCTTGCAGCCTGACTCTACCACATCCCAGGGAAATGCCCTAGCCCTTGGGCATTGAGTTAATCTCTCATTAGCCATCCCTCTGGTCTCTTGAATAAATTATTTATGAAAAGCAGAAAAACTTCAATAGGAAAAAGTGAAAAGAGATTTACCATGGAGTTGCTGGTAAAAAAGCCAATTCTTCAGAAGGTGATATATGTTTAAAAAAGAAAAAAAAAAGCTAATTTAGATAACAAATCAATTTGCACTTCGGGGGCAAGTACACAGTAAAGCTAGCCAGATGCTATCCTATATGGGGGAAAAATTAATTATCTCAGTACCAAGCAGAACAAAAATACATACATAGGGTTTCTCCTGACAAAATGAAGAGAATATTCCTCAGTCTGAGGTACCTCATCCATGTCTCAACCCCAGGCTACCTCACCTTAAAGAGCATGGTTTATTTGACCAAGAGCCCCACCTGGAGCAGGGCTGACAGCTGAAAATCCTAACTAGAAAGTGACTTCCCTTTTGAGGTACTGTCAGATGCCTATTTTGAGGAACACGGTTTTAATCTGTACCTTGCTCCCCTACATTGGCCCTAACCAAATCTGACAACAGTTTCCTGAATTCCACAGCTCCTTGGCTGCACTTCCATTTCTAGCTTTACACTATACAAAAGCAGAACAAATAATTTCAGTATGTGACTAGTACACTGATTTGTCTGACAAGGCTATTCCCCATAGCTGGGATGCCCAACATCAAGCTGCACAGTGCCTCTCTCTGCATGGTTCAAAACCTAGAATTCCTTCAGAAGGCTGTACACCCACTTTTATGCTCCACAGGAAAAATTCAGAGCTCATCACTTTTATTCAAAATGCCAGTGAGCTGAGGAAGAGGACAATGAAAGATCTCACATGAAAATACCTTATGACGCTCTATGGGAAGGGCAGATCCACTGTGGGCATAAATCGCTGTTAACTTCAGGAACTGCCATGGCTTACAACAATCCTCACTAGTGCTATGTAGCCAGAAAGCGACATTTTTTCTCATGATCTTTTTGAAGAGTATTTCTATATGTAGGCAAACACAATCCAAAGGATGACTCAAGCTCCTACAAGACAGAGGAACTTTGGACTCAAGCACAAACCTACAAGGACACCGCTGGAGTTTTCTCTAACATGATAGTAACTGCCTGACTTGATTCTGTGTACATACAGTGCTGTTCTTACGTGTGTTTGAACAATCATATACCCAAGGAAAACAGCTGGCCAAAACACTAATTCTGGGCCTGCAACTGTAAATGTGTACAGTGCCTCTGAGCACAGGCAGATGACATCTGAGTCTGTGACTCCTCCCTTCTTCTGTGACCGTCTTCTTCAGATGTGTAACCTGTGTTGGTTTACAACAATATTTACTGAGCATTTTGTTTAGATTTCAGCCCCCAAATTAATCCCTTTCCGATGTCTTGCAGATTTCGAGTGGTTTGTAAACCTGCTAGAACAACAGTGGTTTACAACTCAATGGGGTGAAGGTTGAATGGATAAAATCAAACCAGCACAATAAACTGTGATATAAATCACCTATCTAAATTTATCTCAATTTATGTCTAACTGATGAAGACTTAACTGTCTTAGCTCTAGCAATGGGATCCAAATTATCTCCACATAAGTAGCATAGTTTTGACATGAACTAAATCAATTCTGTAACTTAAGCATTCATGAATATTTAAAAATAATCATTCGTTGTATGAAAAAATTCTTTCTGTTTCTTATCTGTAGAGAAAAGCAGTAACTGTGAAAAACTAAATGAATGAAAAAACCTCTTACTGTATATTCGACCTTGGACAGAGGATTTATGTTAAAATATCAATGCCTATTCTAGGAGCATACCTGTTTGAAAAGAGATTTTAAGTTCTCAGTCTTCAAAGCCCAGATTGTCCTTTATTAATACTACATGAACACACAAAAAAATGCATCAAGGAATCTTATTTGGAGTACAGTTCATGTAGGGATGTGGGGGACATGATACAACTTCACAAAAAGTACCTGTAAGACCACCCCAAGCCTTCCAATTACAGCATGATGCCCCATATTGCGTAATGCAAGTGTCCAAACTAGCTTCAGTTTTCACAGTGCAACAAATGTTTTGCAATAATAAACGAAGTATTTATGTTTTCTGCATTTAGATTCTTCTCTTATTTAGAAAGACTTTTTTTGTTAGATTTGGGTTAAGTTCAGCGAGCAAGCTCAGGGAATTCATGGAAGATGGAAACTAATGTTATTATTATAAGATATAGCACCAATTAGGAAGTGGGAAAAAGGAGTTTCTTTTCTTTTTCCAGCTAGTGAATTAAAAAATGTTGCACAAGGAGAAGGCCTACTCAGCATAAAACCATTAAGATTAAGGCCTAGATTTTGGAAATAATTGCCAGTTTTAGAGGAGTGGTGGAATTTTCAAAAAAGCAATCAGGCATCTAACTCTCTTAGCTTTTACACACTTGACTGTTTAATAGGGTTTTCAGCAGACCTAAATGCTTTTGAAACAATTAGTCAAATAATTGAAAATATTTAGTATTTCCTCTGGTTAGCAAGTCAGTTTTTAAATGCAAAATGTGTTTTTAATAAACATAGGGCCTGTCTCTCAGGTCAGGTGCAGACAATCATGCTTGCACTGAGCTTATGCTCTCAGTAGGCTGAACCCACGCCAGACTCTGTACAGATGCCATAGAAACTACAGTTTCAAGTTCATTTTAAGACAGTGCTGCGGCCAAAAGAAACAATCCCTGCCCTCAACAGGCCCCAAACACTCATCCCTAACCACCACATTACCACCTCCCCTCTGCCAGCATAATGAACTAAATCACTGATCTTGTTTAGGTTAAAACTAACTTCCTTTTTCTTGGCCAGATTAGGTTTGATCCTGGTCCAGCTCACTCTGTTGCTGCACAGACACTTGTGCAAGGAGAGGAAGTAGCAAGAAGGGCAAGTCTACTTCATTTGGTGGCAATGCTGGTCTCTGTCAAACCACAGCACATGAGCAAACATATCGTTATTTCTTCTTTACAATACTCATCACATTTAAGGTACATCTATTCAATTATATGTAATTTTGTAATTCTGTTTTGTACATTTTAATTAAATACCGTTTTTCACGTAAATATAGCATGACTCAGAAACGAAAATGAAATTAAGTAGTAAGACCTGTCACTTGTAAACTAAGCCAGCAAAAATTCAGAATGTGAAAGAATGTTTTTCAGGTTTATTTCTTATGTATAAAAAGAAATAATTAATTCATTGTAAAGCTCTCAGCTGTTCACAAATGATTTTACTTATTCCAACTCAGGAGAACTTTCTTTGTGAAAATAATATTCAAAAAGTATTTTAAAAAGGTAAAAAAATCAGTTCCTCTGCTTTGGTGCAAGCTCTTTGAACCCTTGCTTTTCCTCTTCTGCACCTTCTCTCACTGTTGGACTTAACACACCTCCTCCATACACATTCCTGTTCTGCCTTTCCAACTGAGGTGTCCAGAAGTGAAGCAAAGAAAGAATAAGAGATGTGTTCTGCAGCATGTATTTCTAGGGGTGTCCAAATTTTCATGTGTTTTCCCTTCCACCCCTCTGCCTGGGTAAAAGCTTATCCTGGACCAGTCAGCCAGAGGGACATCTGGTTTTGTGCAGATCCAAGGAAAGTGTTCAAGGAACATGCAGCACTTTGCGCTCTGAGAAGTGACCTTCCTATCACACCCTGCACTTCTGGCACTGTTGGAGATACCAGTTCTCTGTGATCCTGTGTGAGGTGGCTCAAGTTGATCTAAACATGATAAAAGGACAGGATTTCCTCTCCCGCTTCCCAGCGGCGGGTGCTGAGGCTGGGCTGGTAGAGCAGTGGAGTAATTCATAGAATCACAGAATTGTTAGCACTGGACAGGACCTCTGGAGACCATCTAGTCCAAGGCAGAACCACAGGAACACATCCAGGTGGGTTTGGAATGTCTCCAGAGAGGGAGACTCCATGACCTCCCTGGGTACGATGTTCCAGTGCTGACACCCTGAACGTAAAGTGCTTCCTCATGTTGAGTTGGAACTTCTTTTTAGTTTATGGCCATTGCTCCTCGTCCTGGGTACCACCAATAAGAGTCCTGGCACCATCATTTCGACACCTGCCTTTGAGATATTTATATGCATTGAGATCCCCTCTCAGTCTTCTCTAGACCGAACAGGCCCAGCTCCCCCAGTCTCTCCTTATGAGAGATGCTGCAAACCCTTCCTTGTGGATGTAAGCAAAGAGCTGGCCAGCAACGGGCTCAGGATGTGAACCATCCGCAGCAAGGCAAAGCCCGAGGCGTGAGGTGAACCACACAACCATCACGGGGTGAAGGCCACAGCGCCAGCCCCGGGCGGGCAGTGGGCACAGGGGGCACCGCACCGCAGCGACCCCGCGGTCTCTCGGAGTGCCCACCTCCAGCCCCACCTCGGGGCGGGCCGCGGGGGTGCCGGGGGCAGCGCGGCCGCCCGCGGGGCGCTGCGGGCGGAGCGGGGCGGGCGGCGCCATGAGGCGACACCGCCGCCCCAAAATGGCGCAGGCGGGGGGTGACGGGCACCGGCGGGGGCGGGGAGGGAGGGGGGGACGGCGGGAGCCGGCGGCGCCACTCACCTGCCGGTAAGAGAGGCGGAAAGGCCGCAGGTACAGAGAGGAGGTGCAGGGCTGGAGCGCCAGCTCCTCGATGGCCTCCATCCCTGCCGGGGGAGGAGGGGGAGGAGGAGGAGGAAGGGGAGGAAGGGGGGAGGCGCGCGCAGCCGCCGGCGGCCGGGCCGGGCAGGGCAGGGCCGGGCCGGGAGCGGCCCCGGGGCGCAGGAGGAACTGTTGTGCCCTCTGGCAGAGCCGGGATCGGTGAATGCTGCGTTTCTCCCCCAGAACGGGGACACGGGGGCCCCGTCGCCTTTGTTCACACAGCCACAGAATCGTCAAGGTTGGAAGAAACCGCTAAGATCAAGTCCAAGCGTCAGTCGAGCCCTGCCCCTGTAACCCCCAAAGCACCAAACCACATCACCCAGCGCCAGGTCCAGACGCCTCTTAAACACCACCAGGGATGGTGAGTCTGGCACCACCTTGGGCAACCTATTCCAGTGCCTGACCACCCGAACAGTGAACAGTTTTTTTCTGATATCTAATCTGAATGTCCCCGGTGTCAGCTTAAGCCCATTTCCTCTCGTCCTTTCACTGCAGGCACGGCAGAAGAGCCCGGCCCCCACCGTGCTCTAACCTGCCTTCAGGTAGTTGCATCACTCCGCAGACACTCCGATTTGCGATGCTGTTTGCTCAAAAGTTTGGCACATGTTCTCGGGGTCAGTTATTTCCACACGTTGCACCAAAATTGATGGGTTGCTCCTGAACTGAACTGAAACCAGCCTCCAAAGCCTGGATGCCACCTGGGTGCTCCCTTTTTGTCACAAGTTATCCCGATCCTGATTATACATCAGGCTTGCTGCACAGTCACTTATGCCGGCCTGTGTGGTGCTTCCGTGCCAGAATGGGGGTTGTATGAGTGGCGTGGAAAATGCAGGTGTGAATTCATTGCTAACCTGCAGCGCATCACTCGGTGCTTCTTCCAGCTTTCCCTTTCAGGGCCAGCTTCCAGTCATGGCCACACACCCAGCCCGTGGCAGAAGAATAAATGCTGCTCAGTTAAATTCTTTTGTCCATTTTCAACCAAGTTACAGAATAATTATCCTCTCTCTCTTTACTTCATTTTTGTCTTAAATAAATCACTATTAGATTTAGCAGTTTTCTGATTTTTATAGGAGTTTGATCACTAATGTTAACATTAGGTTAGATTACCCTTGTTGTTTTAATGTTTCTAATATTGATTTTGTAGGTTCATGAGCAACAGAGCTCACTATTTGTAGTGGTCATTAGCTCTGATTTGTGATCACTTTCCATGCAGATATTCCTGTGGTTGGTATTTTGGTTGGTATATAAATCAAATTATTTTGTCAATGTATTGACTCTGCTAAAACTAATCTGAAATTTCTTGCGTCTGTTTCTTTTTTTGTCTTCTAATGTACTTCCACTTCATCACTAAGAAAGTTTATTATTTAGTCCCGTGGTAGTAAGAATCCCAGCAGTCTGGCTAAAAGGAACAGACCAAGCAATTACAAAACTCACTAAGAAGTAAATGAGGCAGCACTTACATTGCAGAATGCTTACCATCAGTTCTGATAACGCAAGTGGCTAAAAAATGTTTGGTGGGGCAGAAAAGTGTGGTTTTAAAAGTATGTTTGCAAAGCTATCGTAAAAAGTAGGCAAGGAAATGTATTTTATTAGCTGACTTTGAAAATATTTGCGTAACTCTGCATCAGTGTATATGTCCATATATTTCTGCTTTTTTCAGAACGATCTCGAGGTCATTCAGAGCTCCTGGGAACTTAAGCTATATTTTTCTAGTAAGTTATTTCAGTCTTGTAAGTCCAATTTAAGTATAAACACAGTTTCCATGCTCAGCAGGTTTACAGTATCTCTGTTTGCTTATGTTAAAAGTTACCGGCTACCCAGGTCGGTTCAGCCAGTCAGATTGCCCTCTTCAATAAACATTCTGACACCGCTTTCAGGTTTTGAGTGTGTGCGTGTTTTGGGGAACGTGTCATACTGTGTGATGGATTGCTTATTCCATTCCTAGCCTTAGGTGGGAAGCTTTTGGGGTTGTGATGTGTCACAGACCCTGATCTCGTTAATGTACCTGGAACAGTCGAGCGCATTGTCGTGGCAAAACACATTTTGGGGTGCTCTGGTGTTGCAATTTAGACTTGGTGATGGAAAATCTTCTTTGTGAATATACCAGCTGAACTAAGGGTTTAACAGGCTGAGAACGAGTAGCTACCTCGGTGTTCCCATTTTACAGGTGAAATCTGAGTGAGAAAATAAATAGGAAAAACATGTCCTGCATAGTGGGACTAGCATTCACCCTCTGGACCTGAATTTTATTACAGTTCTTTATTAAGGCCTAGCTAACCTGTGCAGCAAGTGACTTTGCATTTGGTAGTCCAAGAACAATCCCAAGAAGGAAATTCCACTAATCCTCACTTATTCAGATGGATAGTAATGAAGGGGAAAAACTTCTGGATGGGTGAAATGCACTCCTGCTTTTCTGTTCCCTTTCACTGTTTTTGTGGTTTGCCTGTGCTGACTGGAATGGGGCTTCACAGCAGTAATTATGAGATGATACAATGCAGAGATGCTGCTCAGCTGCTCAACTAGGGTTGGGAGAGCTCTGTTCCCACGTAAAGTCCCACCAGGGGATGTGCCCACCATATACACACCACTTTTTCTGGAGTAACTTGATTCCAAAGGAAATGGAGAGACCAGGTATGTTTGCTCAGTCAGAGCGCTGCCCCAGCTACTCTGTTGGGTGTTACTTGACATCCCTGTGTGTCTGCTCCTTTTAAAAGTAGCAGTACTACTGGTGGTGTTCCTCCAGAAACTTGGGAAAACAGGCATCCGTAATTCCAGTGTCCAAGGACTCTGTTCATGTCTGTTACTTTCGATGAGATGGTTATGATACTTAAGTTCAAGCCCACATTTAATTGCTTGCAAAGTCTCTTGGGTTTGATTAGCACCACTCCATTACGTATCATTTACATTTCTATGATACTGTCCCTAAATCATCAGTTCCCAAACTTCTTACATCCTGGACTACTCTTGGCTGTCACAGTTTCTTTGCAGAGTGCTATCCAGGTTTACCATTGTGCTCCTGATTGAAATAGCTACTGCTGATATCCGTCCACAAACCAACTGCCTCATACCATCACATCTTCCTTGTTAAGTGATACTGTTAATTTGACTCCCAGAAACTAGGAATGTGTTAGAATGACAGGTTGAATTTCATTACATTAAATATTCCCTTATCCCCCTTAACAGTGGCTTCTGTATTGTATGTTGTTTTCTTGCCTTTTAAAATAACACACATAAGGATGTACACGCTGCTGTGAGTGGTTTCCTCATGAGTTCTTTAGTTTCCTGGTGCTGCTGGTCTCCTCTTGTAAAATACTGAAATCTAGATGTTTCACCCACACAGGCTCTAAAGGCTCTGAGAACTGTTTGTGTAACAGTGTGATAAACAACCTAATAAAGAAAGCAAAAACCTGAGTAGAAGTTTGTTTCTTTCCTGGAAAGGAAGATCAGCGGAGTACGTCAGCAAGCAGAGAGAGAAAAAAGGGGAAATGTCCTGTCTGGAGCTGAAGAGTCTTAAGGGAAGATTCATAGGGATTTCTTACGAAAAATGAAATGTTAACATTGGCGTTAAAAAGGAGTTCTTTCTGCAGGGTAAAGTTCTTTGTTTAACAGCCTTCTCTTCAAAGCAGTGTTTGCCCTGTGTTACTTCGTGAGTTACTTTTATTACCAGCAAAGTACCCAAACATTTTCTTTTGCATTGCTCTTTTAAAAAAATCCCCTTGAGCTTGAAGTTTCCGCCGTCACAATCCTTCCCTTCCCCTTGCAGTCACACAGTCCTTGGGCACACACTCTGCAGAGGGTCAGGTTGCATCCTCATTAGCGGTTTGTTTTATTGCTGTTTGCTTTGGGACACAACCGGGAATGTTTCCGTCGAGAGCCCGGTGCTACTGCCCTTCTGCTCGCTGTGGCTCCTGGAGCCAAGCACGCCCTCCCACCTCCGAGTGCATGCAGGTTTGCCGTGGCTGGACACCCAGGAATGTCCCTTGCAGTACTTCCCTCTTGCCACTGGAGCTCAGCGAGGTGCCTGAGCCGTTGAGTTCATTCATGCACAGTTAGGCAGCACGTTTTCTATAGCGATTTTTGTGTGAGAGAGTGTCTGCATGTGCTTTTAATCTCCATCAATCCCTGCCTGGTCACTTTGCTCTTTGACGTGCCAAGGCTCATGAACAAAGAATCATCAGGTCCTGTGCGTTTCATATCTCCAGAGGACTCCTCGAGATATTGCAGAGTATCATTACTTTCTTACGTATTTTGACAGTTGTGAGTAGTTACAGTAATAGTAACAGTAGTTACTAGGATACTACAAATATGGAAGCCTCAGGAACTAGAGGCACACTGACTTGCAATTTTCAGCTTTCGTTTTTAAAAAGCAATTTCTAACCCTCATGGCTGCAGGAAGGAAGAAAAAAAATCCAGGAAATGGAACAATGACAAACCTGTGGTTTGTGAGCTGTTAAGCACAGATCCTGTGCCAAGGTGATGCCACATATTTGGTAGAAAGGCTTTGCTGTTGGGGTGACAGAAAACCTGAATCCCCAGCTCTGGGTAGCACAGGCTACTGAAGCCGAGGGGCACTGGCTGACCCAGGATCCAGCTATGTGCCCAGTTCAGCCTGTCCAGCAGCAGATGGCTTGGGATGCCAGCAGAGCCATTTTCCGCTGCCTGGAAGCTTCTTCCAGAACTTCCTCATGAGCTCCCATGTGTAGTTTTTGTTCAGGTCACATAGGGTATCAGGAAGGTTGGACACCTTTGCTGTACAGTCGTAGAGAGAAAGGTGGGTGAAAGTGTCCAAAATTCAGTATATTTTGTAAACTCAGGTTGGAAATCCTTACGGTTGACAGCATGAAATCTTATCCTCTTCATGTGGGTCATCCTTGCATTGCCACAGAGATGTTAGTTTTGAGTACCTTTCTTAGGATCAGATGCATGTTCTTTTCATAATCAAGTGGCTGTTGTGAAGTTTGCCTTCTAAGGTTTACCCCTTAGGCTCCTGTGGAAAAGCAAGCCTGAAGCTGCCAATATCTAACTTTTAATTATTATTCAGTTCTGGGATATAACCACCCTGGTTACATTCATGAAAGTCAGGAATCGTGCTTATGCAATTCTTTTGGCATTGTAAATAGAGACCTAGAGAAATTTGTTTTGATTTTAGTAGTAACTTTTCTGAGAGACGCCTTTTTTTTTTTTTTAAATAAATTATTTACATTTCAATTACCAAATATAAAGTTAGAGGTCTGTACTGCAGCACATAACATTATGTGGCAGCAATTTTGTTCACCATCAGTTGGTCCAGAGCTGCTTTAATCCCACAAATAGCCTGAGTCTGAAGAAGTTGGAGCAATTATTCATGTATGGATTTGCAGAACTGGGTTTGTAAGGACTGACAGCAGGAGCAAGACAGGCATGGTGTGTTTTATCACTGGTGTGCACCACAGTGAGTTAGAGAAATATTTCAGTTTGTTTCTCTTAGATGTTTTCATTAGCTCCTCCTTGTTTTCAGAAACCCAAAGTGTGTCTCTCTTAATGAGATCAACCATCTTGGTCTTTACTTTGTGAAGTTAAGTACTGTGTCCTGGCTGTGGTAGGAAACTCACCTGTGTCTTGTAGAGTAGTGTGATTTCCCAGAAGAACTGAAATGTATCCATGTACCTTGTGAAATGAGGGTCTGATAAAAAGCTCTTTTTTTAGTGCATATCATCATTAAAAGCCTTGAACTAAATATGGTAAGGAAAAAAAGTTTTAAACATTCAGTATAAATATAGATATGTATATCATGACATGTAAAATTGATCTATCTAAAAATAGTGGAGGGAAAAAGCTCTTCAACATAAATATGCAACTAATATGTCAAATAGTCCTTAAGATATTCACAATGTTAATATGACAAGTTGCAATATGGCATAAAATAGAGGGAGGTGGGTGAGAACTTGGAAAGTCAATTCTCATTTCTAGCTTTTCATCTGGGGGAAGAACAAACACATAGCCTGTGAAAAAAATAGGAAACAATATGCATGCAAAATTTAGATACTTTTATATTATTTTAATTACTATCCACCAAATGTTGCCTACAGCTAGCAGAGTGAAAATGATTAGAGGGAAGGCTTTGATTTTTCAATGAAGTTTTCTCTAATGAGGGAAAAAAGAAAATGATAACACTGTGTTGTTTGTATTACAGAACCATGTACAACTAATATCTGGATCTCATTATGCTGGAAACTGTTCAAATACAGGTAGAAAAATGGTGTCTTTCACCAAAAAAAGCAGCAAACTAATTCATACAAAAGAACAAACAAGATGAACGTACGGTAATAAGGAACAGCTGAAGGAGAGGAAAAGATCAAGGAGAATCTTCTTTTGTTTGCCACATATGTATGCAATAGAGCTGGAAGGAGAAAAGTATTTTGATTTCTTAGGGAACCTTGATGTTCCAATAGTTTGAAATTGCCTGTAAAAGAGACTGGAGCCCGAGCTGTTGGATACTTGAATGTTGGCCATGGCTCTAGCCGTGACCCTGGTATCTCTGAGCTCCCCAGTCACCACGACACTGTGCTATGCCTGGTAGCCTGCCCTGGACTGTGGGCATCATAAGCCCAAGGGTCCTTAATCTTCAGGCAGTTTTGTTGAAGCTGTAGGAACTGGAAGCCCTGGTCCTCAGGAGAGTACCAGCTGGGCTGCTCAGAAGCTGGGGCTGGCAAAGCTCCAGTGGAAGCTTGCCTGTTTTCCGAAGGAATTTAATTGAATACTTGTCTAGATGAAATCTTTCTGTTTGGTAAATTGAGACATTCCAAAGGAAAAGTATAGTCAGAGGGGTTTTATTCTACCAGATGTAGGGAGCAGGTATCTGGCTTCTATTTTGACATATGTAAATATAAATATTTGTATGTGTGATTTGTGTGATAGAAAGGTAAAGAGACACAACTGGCCATTTTCCTGCCTCCTCTTCATTAGGCATACTATATCATTTTCGTGTTTATTTCTGTTGCACCAGTACTTTGGAATCCAGAACTTTATTGTGCTCATCATCGATATCAAATCACAGAACAAACCAGCCTAAATGCTTTAGTGAGATTTGTTAGAAGTGAGTCAGAGGAGAGCTCAGAGGAAGGACAGGGTAAATGCTCCACGAGTTACTTTGAGGGGTTGTAACTTTTCATCAAAAAGCATGTGATTGAAGGACGGCACAGACAATGATTCTGGGAGCGCTACGGCAGTGCGGGATATGGGCTGGAGATACAGAGAAGCAGGATTTCATTATCAGTGACTGGAAGTCAGGAAGCAATATTAAGGGTTGGACTGATTGAGCTGAGGTGATTGAGCAAGTAACCTGCAAGAGGCTGAGCTGATCTGTTGTTGAGAGCTCAATGGAATGTTAGTGTTTGGGTCTGTAAAAGACTGGTCTCCAAGAGATTGGGTCTCCATAAAAATCAAAGTTCTGAAAAACAAAATCTTAGGCATTTTATACTGGAGTCTCAAAACTGTTGGCATTGACATTTTCCTGTCTTATCAATACTTGACTTTGAAACCTTGACAATTTTTTTTTTTTAATAAATGTTCTGCGTTTATTATTTTGCACTGTGTTCTTGGAGGCTGCAGTGAAGGTTTCCAGAGCATTTCAATTGCAGATGTGGGCATTAGTATGCTCACAGTAAAACTGAGCCCAGGGATATCCAACCATAATCTCTCGTGGAGCAGCCTATTCTCACTTGATTTTTGCAATGCTCCCTCTCTTAATGCCTCTTCCTTGCCTGCAGCCACTTCATTAGGAAGCGTGCAGAGTGGAAGAGGTGGATGTGTTTAATGTTGACAAGAATCAAAACCAAAGGAAAGACACTGTTTGTTTGGCCACCTGCTTGTGCGTGAGGGTGTTGTACCCCAGCTGAGCAAGGACAAGGCATGGGGTGTTAAGCGTATGAAGTTGGTTCGTGCTGTGCAGAGCATGTCATTGCTTTCCAGTTGATAGGGAGCTACTCAGTGCATTGCCTTTTTGCCTAGACCAAATCCTAGATTCTCATAACTATGCAAACTGTATGAACAAAATGCCCTCCTCCATCAAGATCAGGAATTATATATTGTTTTAACCATAGTGTTCTACAACAAAAACTATAGTTCTCTACTTGGTATTTTAAAGATATGAAATCCGTGCATGCTAACATATCAGCATGAGAGATTGTCCAGACTTAGAGCCAATTTTTGGCAGAGACAATAGAACAGACTCACAAACAGGTGGTTCTCATCACTGGTTGCATAATGCTATGTGTATGCATGTTAGCCCTTGCCTAATGCCCTGAAGCTGGAGAGAAGGCAGTTCTCTCTGGACATGGATTGGGATGTATTTGCTGGAGAGGGTAACTAAGCACTTCCTTCACTGAGGCTTCCCACTTGGTACCTGTAAAAATATCTCTAGGCAAGCAGGTGAACCAATAGCACGTAATCTGTCACTGCTAAGGACAGCATTGCTGTTCTGGGAAAGGGAGATATGTTTAGAGTGAACATGGATGTTCTGTTCTTCATTCATGTGTGTCTAAATTTTAATCTCTTTCAGTGTGCCGTAAATCCAAAATAACTAACCAAAGTCAGTGCAGTTCCTGGGGATTTGTGCTACTGTAAATGAGAACAGAATGGTAAATTTTTTTCTCCCTCTCTGTCCTACTAGTGAGAAGAAAAGCTAGATTTTCAGCCTGACTCTAGTTCTTTGCTTTGCTGACGCTGTCACAAAATGGACATCATTTAAACATTCTTTATTTTTTATATTTGGAATATAACAGAAGGAGAGCCTTGATGGCTTTTTATTTTACAGAAATATAAACATTACAGTAATTTTTCTTTTACACGTGTTAGGAAGCATAATTCACTTGAAAGGACCCTATTATATACTCAGTCCTGTATTTGTTTATCTAATTGAATAGAAGAGCATTTACTGCAGTTTCAAAGTTAAGCCAATAAACATTTGTCTTTGTATTGCAGCAGCGATGTTTGACAACTGGGTTGGGCAACACCCATTTTAACTTGGGTTTATTTTATGGTATTGACGAAGCTGAACTCCCAAGTACATTTTCCCTCCCTTGCTTTTGCACTGTTGCCACAAGTTGGGTATTTGGCAAAAGATGGTGAAAGCCTTTCATACAGGTTTCTCGTGTTACTTACGTTATCCTTGTTCCCATCATCATTAGGTCGTCTGACAACTCTACATTTTGTTTCCCATATCCCTGGTTACCCTTGTTGTGTGCAACAAGACATAGAGATACGAGCAGTGGGATTTTAAATGGATCTACGTTTATAATTCCAGTTAAAATCAAGAAGAAAGCAATGGAAAACAAACAGAAGCTTTTTCACTTATGTGCCATGCTCACACCAAAACATCTGTCCGTCAACTCTGCTTCCTTCAAGTCCAGGAACACCATGGTTATAGGAGTGCTTTGAAAGCCTTTATTTTCACTGCCAGTTAGAGGATGCTGTTGGCATTCCTAGACATGAAAATATTTGGGATTTCTGTATGCTGTGTTTTTTTCTTGTTTTTTTTTTTTTTTTTTTTCACTCTGTAAATTGCATTCTGGACTGTGCTGCCTGTATCAAATAGCTCCTGGAACATCCCTCCTAATCAGTTCCTTTTGGGATCAGGATCGTCAGGCTGGTTCTGAAGCCGTGCCAGTGCCGGCAATGCATGGGGACTACAGATGAGATCTTTGTTACAGAAGCATGAGATCAATTCACCATTCCGGGCCATGTAGTAAATGCATTCCTGACTGAATGTTACATCGTTTTTATTTTCCTGGGACAGCATTGCACTGTGTCTCCTCTCTGAAAGAGCTATGTTCATTAGATACAGGAAGTCCTGCTAATCATCCATAACGTTACATTAACAGCTGCTGGTGGGTCTTTTGAATGCCCAGTGATCAGGGGAGTTTGCAAGAGATTTGGTGCTTCTTTGCTGTGATTGTTTTCTTCAGCATGCTTCAGAATCCAAAGTTCTGTTAAAAAAAAGGCAGTTAATCCTTAGGGTTGTGAGGAAAACTTTTAAAACACGCACCAGATGGAAATCAATGCAGTAGGGTCTTGCAAGCAGACAGATAGGCTGAGAAGAAATCTGAAGGCTGATATTATTTGGATTGAAGGAAAAAGAGCTGCAAAGCAGTCGTGCAACTTAGATACCATCAATACAGTACAGGGAATATGCAAGTCTGAGGTGAGCTCTGTCTCATTTCACATCGTTGACAGCTTTGTTTTTGCCAGTGGCTCAAGATAAACCCAATTTT
This sequence comes from Empidonax traillii, assembly GCF_003031625.1. Classification (NCBI taxonomy): domain Eukaryota; kingdom Metazoa; phylum Chordata; class Aves; order Passeriformes; family Tyrannidae; genus Empidonax; species Empidonax traillii. The sequence goes on along the minus strand of NW_020955621.1, from coordinate 311,510 downwards.
CTCTCCTGTTGATTTGTGCTCCCTTTCTTTTGTATAGACAACTTCCATTACTTCCTTTGGCAGTGCACACGATAGCTGACTCAGGAACAGAGCTGACTGGAAAAAAAAGATTTCCAGTCTATAGACAATAAATTTATGCTTCTGCCCTTGTTTTCTGCACATTTTTTTACAACAAGGAAAAAAAAAAAGAGCAAAAAACATGATTAATGAATGGTGAAATGTTTGATTTGAACTGTTTTGCATGTATGAAACCTTTCTGTTGGAGTGGATAAGGCTAGTGGCTTCTTTATGTGTAGTGAATTCTTTGGGAATCTGTCCTGGATGCCAGTGGTTACTCCTTAGCCCCAGCCTGGGATCTGTGACACTTCTCTGTAGATGAGATATAGCAGGATTTCTGCAGATTATTCTCCAAAGCAATCCATTGTTCATGTCACCAGGAGTCCTGCATGTCCAGCTCCAATCCAGTTTATGGGACAAACTCTCTGCTGACAGTGTTGCTGCTTTTAGTAGAGGAAATATTAATCCGACATCCTCCTGGTCATAGTAAAATAAATGGTAAAATAAATCCCAAGGTGTTTGGCAGGAAAAATACATAGTAAACCATGTCTTGTGCCCTTGAATCTAGATGATTCCCCAATGTCAGCAATGAACAGGGGATGCTGGAGCTGGGATATTCCATGTGCCACAGAGGTGATGTGGGCCAAAAGCACGTGAAAGCACATTCATTCCTGGTCCTTCCAACACAGGAAAATGCCCATAACCATAACCTACTCAGGAGTGAGAACTCTGACAAATGAATAGCACAGAGCTGACAGCAGCTGCTGGCTAAAACAGGTAGTATCTGTGGGTGCCATGGAGGGGAACTGCCCTAAGAGATGGCAAAGGTAAAACAGTAATAATCAAAGAAATGCCCATCTGATGGGTGTAGGTATTTGCATGCAGCACCTTGCAACACTCCAAGGTAGGTGCCTCGCAGCTCTAGGCTGTTGATACTCTGCAAGACCATACATGGTACTATTTGCTTTAATAGTAGCAATTAGTGGGCCAGTACAATAAACAGTGATTTCATGAAAACGAGGATTGATCCATTCACGGATGGATCTGAGACAAAGATTTAATCCCATGCTTGTCATCAGTCAATGCCCTCCTCAAGGTGTTCAGTGTCCAGTACATATTTTGCCAGCTATTACAACGAGATCCTTACAACAAATCATTTATTTTTGCACATTAGCTGCATTGCACAGGTACCCTGGGTTGTCAGTAATACCTGCTGTATGTTCTAGTGCAGGCAGGCAGAAGAGCAGGTCCCAGAATGTGCTCACTAAAAATCATTTTGTCCCTCATTTTGGCCTGATCCACCCTTGCGGGGAGGTACCATATGGCATTGCAATAGTCAGAATTAGCAGTAGGAAGCTACAGAAAGGCAGCTTTAAAAGAAAAATTCATTCACCATTGGAGCGCAACTTCCAAGGGAAACCATCTCATGGTTGGTGATGGTTAACAAGATATTTTTTGGTAGTTCATAGGCAAGTTGATATGTTCTACCAAGTCACAGCTGTTACGGACTGTGTGCTGCAAGGCAAATAGGGGGTTTATCTGGGGAGAAGTGCATGGTAGAAAACATTGGTTTCAATCCTCCACTGCCTCCTGTCTCCTCTTCCCTGGTGTTCCCAGCAGGGAGTCTCAGGAAGACAAACTGCAGGCACCTTTTGTGCCTGCAGCTCGGTGGCAACAGGGCTACTCCCTTTGTATTCGAGGTGATGTAGGGGAAAGAGGACTTAGGTTTCATGTTTCTGCCTCTTCACCCTTCATTTTACCCTCACCTCCCTTGATTTGGGGAGTTCTGTGCTGCTGGAAGAAAAGGATGGGAGATCTGACTTTAAAGGAGATGAATCCTAGAACAGAACAAGAGCCTTCAGGCTGTTATTTCTACCTGATCAGGGGAAATAAAGTAAGTCTCTGCTGTCACTGGATGCTACATCCAGACAGGATGAGATGTTTGAAGCCCTCAAGTGTTGTTAGTGTGTCCTGTCAGCCAACAACATGAAAAATGTAGCAGTCAGGCTCCAAGTCCTGGAAATTGGCCTTGATTTAATAAGGATTCACAATAAATAAGCATTTCAATTTCCCTCCACGATGAGTCTTTAAGGATTTGGGGCTTTTCTGTACAAACTTGGAGACTTGAAATGAATTATTTAGGTGAAAGATGAGTCTTATGATTATGATTTCTTGCCTTTGTATACTTAGACAACCACTCCTGTAGGATAAAGAAACATATCAGAAGACTTGCTTGGATATCCTTGAATATGGAAACAGCTGGTTTTTTAAGCTGGATGCTGTTGTACCAGAGAATGGGACTGCTGTGAATCCTGGGTTTAGCTGCAGAAGTAGTTTTAACAGGCGCCCACATGTGTTTAATAAAGCTAGATTTCCACCTTTCCAACTGCAGCTTTAGTCACAGCAGCATATTTTGTAGTTCCCACTCAAGCCAAGCTTTATGTGACAGTAATGGCAATGTTGTTGAAGCAGGGAGAGTCAAATCAAACACCCTGGCAATCAATCTCACAGTTCCCAGCTAGCAAACTGAGCTGGAAAGTGTTAAATCTCCTCCAGCAATGCTGTCTGGGAGACCTCCAATCATCTTTACCAAGTAAAGTGGATCCTCCAAATTAGGTCGTCTGTTTGCTTCATTCTGGAAGATTTTTATTAAAATGAAAAATATTTTCTGTTTCTTCTCCCAGAGAGAAAACAAACATTGGCATCTGGAGTGGTGGAAGAGAAACACTTGGAGCTGGGCAACTTGATTAAAGTGTATTCCTTGTAATGAGCGGTGCCTCCCTTATCCTGCCATTGTGTTCAGACAAGAAAAAAAAAAAAAGGAGGGCCTGCCCTTTCCCATTGTATAGTCACATTTTCCAAGTGCAGTAAAAATGGGTTTTATAAAAAGCCCTAAAAAATAAAATAAAATTAAAAAAAAAATATGAACTCTATCTTTTAGTAAACCACTGAAGCAACTCTTCAAGGAAAACAATCTTGTGCACCTTGTATATAGGAGAACTCTTGAAGTTAGTGCCCTATCTAACCTACCAGAGAAGGAAGATAATACTGATAAAAAAGGTTTGGGATAAATGCTATCTGAGCCTTCCTTAAAGGTTTGCTGCTAGAATCAAAGCTGAATTTTACTTGGGAACGGTAATAAAGGAAAAAGTGATTTGCAGCAGAAGACTCTGTTTGTACTGCTACATTTTTATCACTGCCATCACCAATACCAACATCTACAATTTATCTACCCATGTACATTAACCAGCAGTCCACTAATAGATTAACAGACCTTATTAGCTGTAATAGCCCAGTTCAGTCAGATTTAATGGGAGAATCACAGAGTCTTTACATCACACTTGCCATTACCCAGAAAGAGAGTTGCTTGTGGGCATTCACCTGTGTGCAAACTGGGCAGGAAAAATTAAAACACTGCATCATATGCTTGCATTTTGGAAACAGTAAAAAGAAATTGTATTCAGTAGACAGACTCAGGTATCCTCAAAAAAAAAAAAAAACCAAACCAGAAAAAAAAACCAACAAAGAAAACCTGAGTCTTAGGCTAAGCCATGTCCTCAGCTCTGTTTTGTGGCACTTCTATTTGTTTTAAAGACTCAGCATGGATTTTCCTTGGTGTCTTTATGTGCTGAGTTTTGCTGTATTGGTTCCACCACCACCAGACTCAGTAAACAAGGATGTGCCCAGGGAAAAACAGACATGGTTAAAAAGATCTGTGTTACCAGCCAAAATCTGGTTAGGTTAGTGTGGGCTTCTAGCAGCCAAAATAAAACAGTTGTGCAGGGCCAAGAATTTCAAGATAGAGAGGGCTGGAGGAATTCTAAATATGCTACAGAAGTGGAAGCAACAGGACTTGGCAAAATCCCTGGTCGAGATAGAGAAACAACGTGCCTCACTAGCCAAACAACAGGGTGGTGTTGAAAGAGAGAGTGCAATGGCAAAACCCTTGGGCAGAGAGAGGATATCCAGGAAGGAATGTTTGAGATTTGGGCCTGGATGGAGATTAAAAGTTAGCTCTAATGAAATACCCATTTGCTCAGATATTTGGTTCACTGTAAATATAAATTCTTGATCTAAAATTCTTCTTTAGTATGATCAAGGGATCTGAACTGACCAAGTAATCCTGAGATCCAACAAAAACACAGCATTCTTGAGTTATACATAGGTAAATATATATACCTCCACACTTAAAAATATGTGTGTACAAATGGAGATGCTTTTGACATTTTAAATAATAGAGACAAATATTTCATACTATTATAGTATTTTACAAGTGAAGAGCCTAATTTCCTTGTGCTTTGGTTCTGTATTGACACATTTGGGTTTAGATTTTCTTTCTTTTCTTCCCTATTTTAGGGATAATTGCATTCTCCTTAGCTGCTTCACTAATAGAAAGAAATTTATCTGTGGAAACTGCAGCAGAGAAGCTTAACATATAAATGCTTATGCCTTCTCTTGCCTATGGCAGGAGAATTAGCAAAGCGGTGCAGATATTTTTATAGTCCCCAATTACACACTAATGTGTATTGATTGAGAGGGAAGCAGTGCACATCCCAATTTCTCAGCACAAAAGAAATATGCAATCAGCCAACATGGCATTTTTGCTGTCTGTTTTTCTTTGTATTTAGCACCAACTCAAATATAAAAGGGAGGTATTTTCAGTTAATTAAAATTACACATTTTATCCAGGAACACATCAATAGATAGGCGTGTAAAAGGTAGAGATTCTATCTCACTCAAAGAGAACATGGGTTTGGTTCACTCTTACTCTTTGAATTTGTGTTTGTGGCTTATTACCATTGTAATCAACAAAATATAAATCTCCTTCTAGGCGCTTGCTTGTGCCTGACGGCTCCAAGGGAGCATTTTACAGCAGGACCCCTCCATCCAGACCCCTGGACTGCTCAGGGTCTTTTTGTCTTCTCGTGTTGGAGCTGTCAGAGCTCACAGATTTAACACTGGGGTTAGTCAGCAAAAACTAGCCCCATGTTGCCCTGCTGATGTCTGGCTCCCAGGGCCTGGGCAGCAGTAGGAGAAGAGTTGCACGTGCCCTGCAGGGCCTGGAGCCCGACGAAGGGCGGAGACACAGCTCGTGCCAAAATATGCAAAGAATTGAAATGAAGATTCTCCTAACCCTATACAACATGCATTTTTAAAAAATGCCTAGATCTCTCATCAAAGTAAAATGTAATTAGAGGTATTATTGCATGCCTTCTTAATTGGAATGGCTTGTGACAGAGAAGTATTTGGGAGGAAAGCAAAGTGCAAGCATTGTGTGTGCTCGGCTCTGTTGGAAATGCTGCCTGGTAAATCCGTGTCCACACAGAGCAGCTGAATGGTGAGGGTCAGTGGAACTGCCCAGGTGCCCAAAGTGATTCATGTGCAGAAAGATTCATGTGCAGGGCTTATGCTATAATCATAGTAAGGCGCTGTTAAGATTCCTCTGGACTAAACGAGAGTATGTCACTTCCCTGTGAGCAGTAGGGAGTATGTTAATAAGTCATGTATAACTGTAAGTGACACCTTTTCTCCAAACATAGAAAGAAGTGATCACATTTTTGCCCCATCCTGACATTATTGTCCCAAATTCAAAGCTGGTGATGTCAATGAAAGAATGAGCAACTCTGCAGCCAGTTCAGAAAACTTTATTCCCATGATACCCAGCCCTAAGAGTGAGACACTAGCAAATGGATGCGAGGAATTCCCATAAACAGGGCAGTGGAGAGAGACTGTAGATAGGATTTAGGCACAGTCAGGGAGAGATTGAAGCCAGGGGGTAAAAGACCCACATTGTTCCGGTGTGATGGCTCTGCACTGCCATGGACAGAGGAATAATACCCCAGGGGACTGCTCATCCAGACAGTCTGGCCACAGGCCAGGTATTAATTTCTCTGGGTTCCTGTGTGGGAGCAGGGAAAGTGAAGAAAAGTGTTGGAAATTAAAATAAGACGAAGGCATTAATGTTGTTCGCCACGGTATTTCTTCTTAGGCAGCATGCTTCTTGCACAGCCCCAGAGTAAATGTAGAAACAAGTTTGTTGTGTTTCATTTGTACTACTACTGATTTTCATATGATTAATAAAATATTCTTCTTTTTTTTCCTTTAATATCCTGTAATACACAGGGGAATGTAGCTGGAAAGAGTAATTTAAATGCTTCTCATTGAGAAGAGCTGTTGCCCGACATTCAATAGTTAAATTATGAAGTATTGGACACTGGAGTAATAAAAACCTACATGCTTTGATCTTGTAGTTAAAAAATGATTAAAGTATAGAATTGCATGTGCTGACATTAGACCTCCACCCACAGAGAGATTTAAAGCTGTCAGGGGGAAAAGGAAAGTTGAAAGACAGCTTAAATATAATAATTCAGAAATTGAGCTGCTTTGTTATTTCAAATATGGCCAGAGTAAAAGGGATATTTCATACCCTGTTTGCTATACCAGATCTAAGACCCTTATCCCAGGACATTTCCTCTTGCATGCAACCAAAAAGCTGAAAATTGCTAAGAAGAGCCAGCATAGGAGTAATCTGCATTTCCATATTGTCGTTTGAACTGACTCAGTGCATTTACAGCCTTGAGGATTCCCTCTTCCCCTCCTGGTACCTCCACGCTGAACAAGGTGACCCCTGCCCTCCCTGCTCCTTAGTGCTGCAAACAGAAAAGGCTGTAGAATTCAGTAATACAGTTTGCAGGGATGAAAAGCTTTCTTCTTTTAATTGTATGCATATTGTCATCTCCCAGGCGCATGAAATTACCTTGTGGAATTGCAATTATGAACTTATTACGGGTTTATCTAATTGTTAAAGAATACAGAGACTTGTTGAGTTGGGTTTCTGGCCCCTGACATGTAAACTGCTCCAGTGAAGGCACACCCTTCCACCCACACACAATCCTGATTTAAGTCAGTAGGAAGCCTCTGGTTTTGCATAAGTGTTTTGTAGCCAGTGTAGAGACTTACAAAAATGTATTGGCTGATGCTTGCATGATTACATCTGCCCAACCAGGCTTCTTAATTCTCCTGTAGTGACAGCTTTGCTAATGCAAAGTCAGTATTTGATCTTGCAGTGGCCTTGATTGTATAGATAATTTTGATTCTCTGACCAATTACAGACGCTTAGCATTTTGTCAAACATTCTTCAGTTAGAGGACTTCTATGATAAAAAACCACAGTAGAATTCATTGCAAATGACCCTGTAGATCAGACAGAACATTAAATCAGTGAATTGGGTTTCAATAGTGCTGCTTAATTACTATTGACGTTATGATCCTGGTCAGAAATTGCAGTTTGACTGATGGTAACGTTGCTGTTCTCTGAGAATACAGACCTAGAAAACATACCATGTCATCTCTGGGACATAAAGAGATTCCAAGACATCTTTCAGGAGTCAGCTTCATTTACACAGGATTTAGCATTTTAGCATTTGAATTGCCTCCCATGTTGGCCATGCCCTGCTGTTCTTCTGCTGTATTCTTTACCAGATGTTCATTGCTGAAAACATGTTGTTTCTAAGGATCAGTAGGATTCTTGCAACTCACTGTTTCAATCTGCATTGCCCCTCTCAATATCAAAATTTAAATGCAGTGTCACTTGCTGGAGGGGACACAAAGCTCATTTTGTCCATCCAAGCAGCAAGGATCCACTTGCCGTTTGAAGAGGTCCCAAACTGTGGCAGGACAAACTCCTGAGGCACCAGTGTTGTCTTTTAGGAAAGCTACGCTCATCATGCCCATGTGGAGAAGGGAACCTTCCAACCATGGAGAGTTTCCCCCCTGTTCTTTGCAGGAAGGAGAATTCCTTTCCTGATCATCTGCAAAGCACTGTGAGATCCCCAGGGAGAGACAAGTTCAAAAGAGAAAAATAGTGTTAAGCTCTCAGATTCTTCCGTCTGAAGGTGTGTTTCCTGGATAATTTTGAATTTTCATTGCTCCATGAGGTGGAAGGTGATCCCAGAGACAACAGCCCAGCATGATGAGGCAGAGTTGGCCTCTGGGAAGTGCAGGTGTGTTTCTCCAGCATCCCAGTCCCTTGGAGGCAATAAGGAACTGGTTTAGGATCTCACTTATCCTTAAGTTATTCTTAACAACAATTGGAAGTAGAAGTGTAAAAGTAGGAGGTAACAGGGGATGTGGCAGCAGTGCATAGCACATGGATTAAGTATAAACAGGGAAAAAAGTGACAGTTCCACAGAAAAGTGTAGCAGAGGAGATCTCCATGTTTGGCCAGCTTGATCTGCACTGACTCTGGCTCTAAGGGTATGTCTACTGGGAAACGAGCACTCTCAGGCAGAGCTGTAAAAAAGAGGTACCCAGTCAGATTTGTGGAGAACAGGACATCTTATGCCCCTGTGTTCCTCTGAAAATTGATGGAATTAGGTGTTTGCAGTTCATTTCAGAGGACTGGGTTTTGTCTTGTGATTTTGCTACAGCGTGGTGGAAATGGAGATATTTTAAATGGTGAAATTCTCTATGCCAAATGCAAATAAACAACGCTTTCAAGTGAAAATAGCAAAGAACATCTTAAAGCTTATATCTGTAGAAATAAACCTTCTAAGCTAATAGTAAATGACTATTTATAATTGCCTGTTGGGATGCCTGACATCAGATGGTTGTAACGAGTAACATGAGAACGGTATCTGACAGGTTGGGAAAAACACATGGCAGGAGATGGGAATATTGATTTGTAGGCAAAAATTAGAGGGAGGGGGAGGGAGACAACGGCCAAGAATGTGATTTACTTTTTAAGAAAGTGACATTCCTACCATCAAAACAAAAACCCGAGAAAGAAAGCGCATTCCAAAATGATATCATCACATTCCTTCTACACAGACAAACATGCAGCACTGTAGCTGCTGTTTCCTGCATTTGTGATTTCCCTCAAGTTGTGTTTCAGTGAGAGATGTTTTCAAATAGGAAAAGAAATTCAGTTTCCATGTCCTTAGGAGCCTCTTGGCAAAGTTAGGCCTTCTCTCTAAGATCAAAGTGTCTTCAACATCTGGGTTGGCTAATACACCAACTTGTAAATTTGTGATGGAAGTAGAGAGTAGGTGGCACTTTATAGAGAATATCCATATATTCTGATTTGTGGTGGATGCTTTAGGCTGAGTAATAGGCCCAAGAGGAGATTTTTATTTGCAGTGTACTGGAACAGAATCTGCAAAGTGTCTTGGTTTCCAGGTCTGCATGTGTATAGGAGGCCTGTGAGGTTTAAGAGGATTTGTGTTGAAGTGACTCACAGAGTGTAGCAAACCACAGCAATACCTGACAAGTGATGTGGTGATTCTCCATCATCAGGAGACTGGAGCAAGGCATGGTTTTTAAACCACCAGCAACCTCAAATTTGAGACCACAGGGTTGAGCAGGAGCTTCTGCATGAATTTCTCCACCTTGGGTTAATCCAAAGGTCAGACTGTCAGATCATGAGACCATGACAGCCTCTCTGGCCTTAAAATCTGTGTGATGACAAATCCATGAATTGCATTTATTGTCCAGATTGATGCTTCTGTTGCTGGAGAAAGCATTCAGGCCTGGGGAGCTGTGAGTGCATGGGCTGCCACAGCCTGAGATCTGCGTGGGGCTTTGCTGTACCATTTAAGATGGGGAGAAATGGATGAGGGGACACATTCAGGCTCATGTGGAAGTAGTTTACAGGCTGGCAAACGTGTCTCACAGCAGCAGTGCAGGCAGTCTTGCTGCAACTGCATGGCAGGTGACTTGCTCTTTGTCTGCTTTCTGTCAAATTCCATTCTGAAATAACTTAGTGGTTTCCCACAAAGCTGACCCTGCTGTAACAGAAAGGAGAACAAATTCATGATCAATTAAGAAAATGAAAGTCTCATATTCCTATACTTTTTTGGAATACTGACTGCAAACCCATAGCTGTTATTGATGGAGTGTTATTCTGAATTCTCTTGTTGTGAATAACACAGAGTGTTATTCAGAAACCCTAAATTTCATCATCATCTATGGGATGAACATCTGGGAGATTTCCTTCCTATTATTTCCCCATATTCCTAGCTTCTATCATTAGCATCTGAAAATCAGCATTGAGGCACATCCACTAACCTCTTGCGTGATTTCTGACAATCTAATCCTTTCCTTTGCATTTCTGTTATCTTTGTTACACCACATAGCTCTCACTGATTTCAAATGCAAGTTTGGAGGGACAGCATCTGCCTCTGTGAGCATGAAGAGGTCTTGTTCTTGCTCATGGTTGCAGTGCAAGCAATAATAAGAAATGATATTTATTTTTGAAAGGACAGACACTTACCCAATCCTTGATTCAGGTCATTAGCTCAATCCTTATACCAAAAGGGTGCTTTTTGCAAAAGAGATGCCAAATTATGGCATCTTCACAAACACCAGGATCATTGTAAAATCTCTCAAGGCTTCAAGATATTTTTTTGAATGAGGAACCATCCACCACAGCAGAAACCTGGTGGTCCAGCAGAGAGAATTGCCATGACAAAACTGTGCCCCTCACAGCCTTTTCCAAAACATTCCCCTGCTGATTACAATTTCTCTCCGAATCCTATTCTGCTTTTATGCAGTGTGTGATCCTCCTTCATCCTGCTGCCCCCAGACTGACAGCTGCTCCTTCTGTCCTTGAAGCACCGAGGGAAGTGTATGACTGGCATGTAACTCTTCCTCCCCTCAAAGCAAATGACAAGGTTATATGGCAGTTCCATGTTTCCTTTGTTATCTTTTTGTTTGAAGAAATAGGAGTTGCACCTGACTGGGTCTGCAGAGGCATTCAATTAAACAAAGACATTTTATTTTAGCAACTGTTTAATGAAGAGGAAACCAATAGACAATCTTCTCTTCCTCTGGGTGAGGAAAGCATTGACAAGTACTATATTTAGTTGTGAACTATGCAACCTGCAAAAGGATTTTATTCAATTTATCAGGAAATGAATCCCCCTTCATTTCTAACAACTTGAACTTCAGGGAATGTAAGCAGCTCACACTGCACTGGAAACTTTTATTCTTAAATGCATTTGTGTTTAAGGAAGAAAAATAAACAAAAAACCCCCACTCAAAACAAACACAAACAAACAAACCAACCAAAACTAGGCCAGAAAAGGGGCATTTTCAGGCAAGCAATTCTACTATCTGTCATAATTTGGGATACACTTGCTGACATAAGAAGGCAAGGTAGCTTTTTGCTCTTGTTCCTCTCAGTGCTAAGATACTCCAGGGGCAGGGATGGCTGAACTGGACTGGATGAGGGACTGTGCACAAGAAATGGCATGTGAAATGGAGCTCCATCTCCAGGGATAAGCACTGGCCTCGGTTATGCCAGACAATGCTCCTGAACTACAGGACTTTGATGTATTTATTGCTCATGATGATTCATAGGACACTTGAGAAGACAACTGGTTCCTCATATCCCAAAACAAGTTTCCAAGTCTGCGTAGTGTAGATGTAAACTGAGCTAATTAAAGGTAATTTTTTGTATGTGACAGGAAAAAGCTGATAACATCAAACCCTAATGGAGGGAGATGGGAGAATTTCCCTAAGCTACATGCTTTGCTGCTGAGAAAGTAGAGCTTGGCAGATGGAGGAAGATGAAACTGATTTCCAATTTAGCCTTCTATTAATGTTTTATGAATTTAAATTTAGCATAGTAATTCACTTTTCTGTAATCTGTGCAGGACTCCTGTTTCCTTTCTATGGACTGCTAAATGGAATTCTGTAAAAATATCTGTGTATACACATATCAGAAGTCTCCCCTGTCCAAAGAATGAGAGAGTCCCAGTTCAAATACCACAGCAACTGCTCTTCCTACCAAATGAGGCTCAACATCCTCACTCTGTCAAAACTTCCTCTGAATGCTGTGGCTTAGATCCCGGTCTGTCTGGGTCCAGCTTTTCAGGTACAGACGGGTGAGAGAGAGCAGAGGACACAAGTTGTTCTTCCTCTCCTAATCTGGCTGAGCAATTAGGCTTTGGCAGAGAAAGGGTGAGAGATGCAGTGAGAGTCCTTTCCTCCCCACTCTGCGTGGGCTTGAGCTACAGGCTGTAAGATTTTATCCAGTGCATTATTATGGCACATGGGGAGTGCTCTGGCATCAGGCCATCAAAGGCATAGTGATGGCATCCCAGGAAATCTCTTTAGAGAAATGCAGGAGAGTAGAATACATATCCACCTGCCCTGGGCACCAGGGACTATCTGAGAGATGGGTGCTGATTCATTCTGCCCAGGAAAGGTACACAGAGTGCACTGCATGAATTGCCTTCTGCCTCTCTTCTCACTGATTATAATTTAATTGTGTAGTGATCTGGCTTGGACTCAGCAACCTGACATTTAGGCAGGTGAAGCTGGGCAAAAAGCATTCAGCTCCAAGGACCAAGATGGAAACAATAGGTGATTTCTCTTGGGGCAGGTTTTATCCCTGTCAGTGTCTCAGGCTTAATCCCTGGGAGCATCCCCATTACTTTTGTGCTGCCAGGCCCTATATATGTTGAGGGGCCATTGGGTGAAGGGTTAGTACATTCTGGCAAGTTAACTGGGGTTTTGGTTATACTGACATGAATCTAGAGCAGCTCTCCCAAAGCCAACAGCAGTTGCTCTCTGTGCCACTGACACTCAGAAACCAGAGAACAAAACGCTGCGAATTTGGGAGCTCCAATTAGCTGTTCCAAAAATGATGAAATCCTACGAGGTAGTGTGTCAGCCGAAAGCAAGCAGAAGGAATCCCAAAATATAAGCATGATTCTGTAACAAATCAGTAAGAGAAACAGACTGGGGAGGGAATTTTGCCCAACAGGGTCTCCCCGGCAGGAAAGGAATCTTTATTTGGAGAAACATGACTTCACTGTGTCGATTGTAGCACTCTTTCTTATCTTGTGCTGTTGCACAAAGAGACAAGAGGCGTCTGCAAGAAGGCCTAATATGCTGGTGCTAATTTAGGTGTTGCTGGGTGTAAAAACACAATCATTTTAGAGCTGGGGTAGCTACTGCTGGTGGTTTAGCACAGCATATCTCAGGGTCTGTCTGCTCGGCCCGGCTTCCTGCCGCTCTCCGCCATTATGTATCAGCAGGAAATTACACTTTTATGAGTGATTTACCTTTAAACAAACACTACTACACAAACAATATGGTATTGAATTTGCTGGTTCGCCTTTTAAGTATTGCAGTGAAAGACTGTAACAGCTGTCTAAGCTGATAACTACTACCTAGGGTAAGAATAATGTTGACTGAGTTATTAGTCAATTGTTTAACTAAATCTAGCTGCATCTCTGTCTTTTAACTGTGTGACATTTACAGTTTCTTTAAACAATATAGTCCCTTGAAACATGCATGTAACTGGTTCCTTGGGTGGGAACTTTATGGATAAAGAATTGTTTTGGAGATCAGATCACCCTTCTAATTTAAATTTTCATTTTTTTGGGGGGTAGTTATTTATTTTTCTTTACTAGCCAATCCCTGGAAGGAATAGTCTTCTAGAAGTGAATTTCCTTGTGGCTTTCCAAGTTCAGCAGATGAGCTGCAAGTACAACTTGTGGCTAACAATGACTAGATTGCACAGCTGGATGAATTTTGACAGAGACAAACTGAGACAATGTAATGAATCCACTGGATATCTACTGCAGTGCCTTTTGTGAGAAGGTTTATCCTAAGATGGGAGGTCATTTTGCAAGGTGCTGAATACCTGCAGCCCTGGAGGAGACTCTCACGTCACTGCAAAATAGGGCACAGCATGTGTGGAGGTTGACCTTGCAAAATTCTTATTCTGTTTTTGAACAATCTAACTTCAAGCCCAGTTGAGACTTCCAGACTTCGAGGCTCCACAGTTTGGACTAGATCCAAGGCCCAGTGAAGTCACCTGGAGATTTTCCGTTGACTTCACTACGCTTTGGACCAAGCACTTTGAAAGGCTGTTCCCATGAACTCAAATGCCTAAAGTCAAACACGGCTTTACACAATTGAAAATCACCTGCTTTGTATGTTTTCAAAGGCAGCTCCACCACTCAGCAGTAACAATGTAGAATTGGGTTGAAAGGGTGAAAATAGATGTGGACGTCGAGTGACTCTTCAAAAAAGCCCATGATGGCAATGGTCCAACGCTCTGCTGAAAATGAGAATTTCTAATGCTGACTTTTTATGACCATTCCTGAATTAGATTTAAAGTGAAAGAAAATCATGTAGATATTGCAGAACGAGCACTCTCCTCATGTTTTATAGATTTGAACAGTGCTCGCTGCATTCTTTGAAAAGAGAGATATTTTAATGCTTCAAGGCATTCCTTTTGTTGCATCAGTTCTACTACCATTTTAAAGCCAGTTTTTGATGTGAGCTGTGGTGATACTCTTGAGTTGGTCTATAACAACAGCCTGTTTTCATCAAATCACACCTGGAGTGGTTTGCCCATTGCATGAAGATTCTTCAGTGCTACGCTTCAGAGACAAACTGTTCTCTGCAGCTTTGCATCTGGCAGCAGTCTGGTTCCCAAGAGCCAGACTCACCCCTGGATTCTTGAACAAATCTACAAATAAAGGCAATTTCATCTCTTTTTCCTCAATATTAGTTTTTTGAAAGCACAAGTCCCCTTTGCCTCTAAGTGCTCTTGATAACAGAAACTCTGACTTTTTAGGTCAAGCTAATACCACTGTCTTTATATTGTGTTTTTTTTTTCTTTCAAGCAAGGTCAGTTTTGAAAATTCTTTTACATTTTTGCATAAAATATGTGGGTGCCTAAAAGCTTAGAGCAGTAAGCCCTTCTGTTTTATATTATATATGGATGAAAAGGAAGAAAAGAAAGCTTTATACAGCCTTATAAGCCTCATGATCTACTTCTATTGCTTATTTCCTGCCCATGTCTAAGTTTTTAAAGGGTCCTTTCTTTGTTAGAGGGCTAATTATTTTGGCTAGTAGGCAAAAGCATAGATGCATATGGGATTAACAATGCCCATTAACTCTCCCTCAGCAGGTGGAAGATTTGATTCTGTTCTGCATGGTGCTGGTGTAAAGGAAGAGTCATGTGCTGGAGCCAAATGGATATGCAAGGTTACAAGGGAAGATGAGATCAGAAGCCATCTCTGTTACTGCTCTGAGCAGGCCCATGCTGATGTAGCCACCCTTGAAAGAGTTGTAGAATAAAGTCAGCTGAATTGTCAATTACAGGTGACTTTTCAGCTCCTCATATAGTTTTGGGCACAAGAGTTATTGGTCACTGAGAAAATAAATTATCTGTTTTCAAGCTTGTTTCCTTTCTTGTTGTTGCTTTTTGTTTTGAGTCCATACCAAACTTGGAAAAACTGCAGGTGATGATGAGTATAAGGTGCACGAAAATGGCACGACAGTCTTGCAAACAAATAAAATGGGGCACTTCTCTGTAAAACAAGTTGTCAAAAGCACTGCCTCTTAATGCAGAACAATAAAATAATCTTTTCAAACAGTTTAATGGCCAGGATGAATGAAAGAATCTGTGTATGCTTTACAAATGACCTGATTACTGCCAGCTCACATGCTTGCTCTGCAGTTGTAGTACATTAGAATTTGAAGTAGGATGTTGTTAGCAACTCTTTGCGTGGGGTGGAATTTGAATCAAAAGCTATAAATGACCTGTGACAGCAAAAATGAAAGTGCAATTGCTTTCTCACATGACCTGTTTCTTTTAGTGTCATTAAACTTAATCAATGATTAACCTTTGGTTTAACAGTGCTTGTCATTTCATAGCAAATCAAGTAGAAAAAATGTTGTCTACCTGAATAATTCCCTAGAAAATGTCTCTGAGGTACCTTAATAGTTTGAAAGGTGAGAGGCTGGCCTAGATTTGAAGTGCAAAATCGCTGAGTGCAATTGAGGAAATGAGAAACATCTGACTATCCATTTGGCTTGTAGAAATCTAGCATGCAAACCCAGATTTTAGGAAGACCTGTTGTCTCCTTGCACAAACAGGACAGTGTTCAACTCACTAATAACACATGAGAAATAATAATGAATGATTTCACAGAGCTTTCATCTAATTAAGATTTTTTTTGCATAATAACTTAATGTAGTAAATATATACAAACAATGCATTCTAATCCAAGATTGTCTGGATATGGTTGTGTTTTTTTGATCTTCGTTGAGATCAAATGAGTTACGTTACTTTACACTGAATTAAGTTCTAGCAGGAATGAATTTCCTTTTGGCAACCAATTAGGATGTTTAAAGAATTTACTTTCATTTCTTGTTCTCAAAAGTATTTGTGGACAGTTCACATGGACTATGTATTACTGTGCCTAACTGCTATCAGCCTGTGTAATTATCTAATTTGCATATGCTAACAAGGTACATTATAGGTATGGTGTTTTCACATGCCTTTTATCCAATTAGCTCATTGTACCCACCAGTCTTGAGTTCTCCCCCTCTGTCACCAAATTAATAAGAGTTGTGAATTGAAAATGGTTTCATTCATATGGTGTGTCTGTGCAGACAGACTTTACTCAGAAGAAACGTGGCTTCTGCTGCTCACAATCTTTATTTACTCATTACACATGCGGGAAGGGTCTGCAGGGCTCCCAGATAAGCTGGGGAGCTTGATGTGGAAGATGCTGATGGAACTGAGAATTTCACAGAAAGTTATGCTCTGAAAAAAACACAAACTCCCAGAATGACTTGTGTCCTGCAAGCACATTTCATCTGAAGGCACATGGAATGCTTGCTTTCATTTGTTTTGTTTTCAAAAGGAAAAGTTGCACACAATGAGAATCCTTTTTTTCCCCTGTATCCAAGTGTTCCAATGCACTTTGTTTTGTATTAGTAGTTTAATCCCATTGAACTGGAATTCATTTAGGTGATTCATGCAGGCTCATGTGCCTTCATGTGCAAAATCATACCCAAGTACATTTTTAAAAGTTGATTTGCATGTAGATTTGCACTAGCAGGATAAAGTTTTAAGTGTATTTTCCTCCTAAAATATTGGCACAAAATATGTATGATCCTGCTCAAGAATCCTGGAGAAATGATCACCCAGTTAGTAGTGTTGCAACATGGTGATCAGCTACTTACCTGGTGGCGTTGTTCCCAACAGTTTGCCATACCAACATGCCTCAGGACTAGCAGATTTCCATTTTCACATGGACCAGCTGTAGACCAGCTAAATTTCATCCCAACCTACCCAAATTCCATCTGAATTGCTGCTGGCCAGTGTCAACCAGGAATAATCTCACCATGGTAAGTGAAGGTAGAGCAGTGTCAGGAAAGTAGAAGGGAGAACAAGGTTAAGCTTCTTATCCCCAATGATCTTTTCTATCTTAACCTTGTTTAAATTGGGGATATTCCCAAAAACCCCTGCAGTGTCAGTTTTCTGTGAGAAGGATGGGTGAGTTGCACCGAGGGGTTGTCAGAACTGGCTGCTCTTGTCAGTCTGTTCAAAGGATCTAAACCATCAAGTAGAGGACATGTTGAATCTAAGTCCTATATTTTGAAAGACCAGTATGGAGACACTTTAGGAACACCTCATATTTTATTGTCTTGAGATTAAAACCTCATTAATGCTATGATAGCTTAATTAGTCAGTGGAAAAATGAAAAGGACAGAAAAACTGGGGATGGCAGCACATAAGCAAGGGGGAAACGGGTTAAAAGAAGCATCATGGGGAATGTGGTTTTCAGTTACTCTGTTTTCTCCCTTTCCCTGCTTTCTCGCCCATGTCACTCCAAGAAAAGCAGCTGGCATCTGTAGCCTGTTGTGCAGATGGGTTGAGAGGAGCACATATTCCACTGTGTGTCTGGCACGCTTCAAAAGTGGCTGGTGACTGATTGTGTATTTGCCAGCAGCCAGTGATTTGGGAGACTTGCTGCAGCCATGGATGTCTGGCAGCACACGAAGTCAAAGAGACTGAGGGCATGAGGAAACATGAGATTAAAGCCTCTCAAAGTGCTGACCACATATGCAGCCACTTGGTAGACACAGCCTTCAGAGTGAGCACGTCCCTTATCGGGACCTGTCAGTTTTACAGGGGTCATAAGTTTTCATTTTTATTCCTGTGTATATGGAATATGTGCTGTATGTACATCTTGTAGGAAACTACACTTGGCCTAAACAACTCGCAGTTTTAGTAGGCAGGAGCAGCAAAGGGCAGGAGAAGGAAGATTTCCCCATTCCAGAGGGAAGGAACTGAAACACAGAGAAATAACTTTGTTTGGTGACACATGAGATTGTGACAGTAGTGAGAACTAAATCACGTTATATCAAGCCTTTGTTGCGGGTCTTAGCTTCAAAATTATTTTTAATGTGTATGTAAGGTTTTGAGATGTAAGGCACATCTCAAATGCACTTGATTCTTTCCTCCAGTAAGGCAGGGCTCTACTCGCCTTGAGCACAGGTCCCATGCAAATCTCATCAGGGTTCTGTGCCCCTCCTCGATTTCCACTCTAGTGTCCCTGTCGTCACCACTCTGCAGCAGAACTGGGACACAGATCTTACTGTTTGCAGGAGATACAGCAGCCACTTATCCCCTTCACTGGCTGTTCCCTGCCCATCCAGCCTGGTGTAGGGACAGGAGAGAAAGCAAGGCCCAAGCAGGTAGATGGCAACTGACGCCAAGAGGATCCTGACACACCTGGAGTGACATTCCTGCACGGAGCCAGCCGCTGGCGGGCAGCTTTGCCACTGACCTTGCCACACAGGCAGGACATGGCATGGCTCAGGAACTCTCTGGAGCCTCTCATCCATTTTTCTGGAATGGGACCAGCACAAAGCTGCAGCAACACGCTGGTGATTCAGGCCCAGCATGAATGACAGGGCTGGACTGGTAACTTTGCCACATGCCAAGAGGGACTCTGCCAGAAAATTCACCGCCTGCAGCATACTTGCACCACATTCAGCTTTATAGACACCTTTCCAAAACAAATATATCTGTTTAGAATGAAATTCAGCTCTTTGTGAAGCCACGTCAGGCTCTGCCAACAGGGGTTGTTTATGGAAAGTCACCAGCTCTCCGGCGGTGAGTTCTCCAGCATTAAATCCAATCTCTGCATTTCTCGTCACTAAATTAGGAGCCTTCTTCCAGCCTACACTCGTGAGTCAAACCTGTGGTGATCCTCAGGAGAGGCTGAGGCAGAATATCTTCCTTCCTTTCACTCATCATGGGGTGATCTTTCTTATTATATGACTTACACTCTTCCAGTAATGTGACCCTGGCAAACTGATCTGTTCAGTGGTCACTAAACCCACCTCTGGCCACGGTTTCCCATCAGATGGTTGCAGTGGCACCTCCTGCCCAACCACTTGGCTGTGATAGAAGACCCTGGGGCTCTGACAGGACCTCAGCCAACACCCAGTCACTAGAAACCAAAAAACTTTCCTCTGACCCAGCCTCAAACCTCTTCTGCACCGACAGATGACACAGGAACTGATGGAGAATTTGAACACCCATGATTAAAGCAGAACAGGCAGATGGGTGTCTATGCTCTTCATTCAGGGCTGAGGTGCCCAGGTGGAGGACAAACTCTCTGCCTCTACCCTGGGCACAGAGCACTGTGGCAGCACCACCCTCCTGAGCAAGAACCAGGACTGACCTCTTGCACCAGAGGAATGAACTCAAATACTTGCGTGAACAGAAATAAAACAGGTGGCAGTGAACCGAGAAGGTCAGAATTGCTGATCAGTGTGGACCACCTTTCTAAGCAGTGCATCAGATGTCGAATCTCAATCTTTGGTCAGTTTTTATACATTATTCTTTTGTTATAAATTGATATCATCTACCCTGATAGAGCAACCTCTTTGTCAGCTGCTACTGTCAGCAGCAGAGGTGGGTTTAAAAGCCCAGTGATTCCATCAGATGCGATGGCTACCACCAGCCTAAGCCCTAGCCTGGAAGCCTGGGAAAACTGGGATCTTCACTGGGTGCTTTTCTGAGAGAAAGCTTCCCACGGACAAAGTTGGAGTCAGCGTATCAGGAAAGAAAAAGGAAATACAAAGCTGGCATAGACCCAACTTGGAAAAAACTGACAGTCAGACAGCAGTCCCGAGGGAAAATATCCTAATTTGAGAGAACAGGAGGAATAGCTGTGGATTGTTTGGTGCAGGGCTGGGAACACAGCCAGGCCAATGCCAAGGCCATGGTGAGAGCAGCTGGGCACGTCCCTGGCTGGGGAAGGACAGGAGATGCAGAGGCGGGGGATCCACGTGGATGTCGGATGTGGCCTGTGTGTCTTGGCGTCCTGGAGGAGCAACTCTGGTTGATCCAAGCAGGAACACAGAGGGAAGCGGTGTGGGGGATTTTCTTCAGACTTGCTTTCTCCCTCGCAGAAATAAACTATTCAACCCTGCGCACTCCAGCCCCCCGGGGGACTTGCCACCCAGCTCGAGAACAGGGGCATTAATAAACCAACAATATCTGTGTCTGCATCTAGATCTAATCTATGGCTGCTAAGTGAGATTTGCTGGTTCCCACCCCCAGCAGCATCTTGGCAGTAGTTTTTGAGCTCAGTTCTCCACCTGTAGTTTGAACATCCCATACAGAAGTGTTCATTTAGTGCCTGTCTCTCCCTCACTGCCCTGTTGACTGGCATTAGGAAAGTCCAAATGAACTCCATGCCTTCAGGGAAGTGATGTCTTTCCTGCTTCCACCAGTTAATTCAGCCAAGGTGATTCTGGACTGCTGGATAGACAAGCCCTCAATGGATTTTCTCAGCTAAGCTACAGTCTTGAGCTGCTTCACTGATGTTCTCCAGTGGACATTAATATGGCACCAACGTTTCCTCTGGAGGTCACTGTCAGTTTTATCATGATCTCACAATCTGATCTCTGTGGAGTGTTCCAGAAAGACCTTGATGGCACACAGGGCCAAGCAGAGTCTCTGCTTCCCTAAGATGCCTTCCTGCCACCTCTCTTCCTCTGTTTGGTCTGAGCTCCAGCTTCACACAACAGTGTTTAGTACCTTCAGATTTATTATTTAGCTACATTTTGGGCAAAACACTCTAAATATTAATGCAAACAAGGCCTGTTTCTTTTAAATATTTCCCTCTGCTTGCTGATAGAAACAAGAGGAGAACTATTCCCTGAGGACAGCCTGCCCATCTGGAGTATTTAGGCTTTTAGGGTCTGCTTTTCATCCTCTTCCCTGGCACTTGCTTCTTGCAGGGCTGGGCTGCACATTCACAGGTGTATGACATTACTGATAATACTGCAATAAGCTGGCATTCATCAGGCATCTGGGATGAAGGCTGTCTTTAAAAAGGCAGGTAGGGGCCTGTGCCATGGGAAAAATGACCAGGTTTTCTAATCACATATTTGGAGTTATCTGGACACATGGCTACCTTTCATCACTTATGTTGATGCCAAAAAAGGGATTATAAAGCCAACACGCCTGTTGAAATGTCTGTGTGTACTAAGCTGTCTTGGACTTGTTTTGGGTCAAAATAACACGTGTACTTGATTTCTTTGTTTTTCATTTTCCTTTTTTTTTTTTTTTTTTTTTCTGTCCTGGTTTTCTTGTGAGAATGTGAATAAAGAAGACGCAACTTATCCACAGGAAATATAAGTAATATTGCATTAAGCAACACTGCTTCTGGAAAGCCATGCATAACCCAAACCATACTGTAATGGTAGAAATAAATACAAATATCTAGGTCATTTTTCTCTTAACTAAACACTTCAGGAAATGGGTTTGAGCAACCTGGTCTAGTGGAAAGCGTCCCTGCCTATGGCAGGGGAGCTGGAAGGTCTTTGCCAACACACACCAGTCTATGATTCCATAGAATCATAGAATCCTTGTCCCAGCTATCTGTACCACAAACATAAAACCAGAACAGCAGCTGTACCAGGTCACATCAAGGCCCATCTAGCCTGGCATCTAGTTTTGGACTCTAATCATGGGCAGCTGTCTTGGGAAGAGTAAGGAACAAGCAAACCTCTAAGATACATTCCCCTTCCGGCATCCACCTCTTTTCAGGTCAGGGTCTCCCTGAGCAAGTTATGGTTTGTCTATTTGGTGACCTCAGTGCATTTCTATACTGTAAACTTGTCCAGTCACTGGTTGAACCCTTAAAAACTTTTATCACCCACAACATCCTTTGGCGAACAATTCCATAGATCTACTACCTATTGCATGCAAAACTACCACTTCTTGTTTTGAACCCAGTTCATGTGCAGCAACAGACAACTGACAATCCATCCCTATCCAAATTTTCTGGGATGATTTTATGCAATGATGCAAATTAGCACCAATGGCATTATTCAGATTTGGCTTTACATCATTCATGGAGCTGTGCTGACTTATTCCAGGCTAGCAAATGCTCATCTTCTGCATAACTTGCTTGGAAAAGGCACAAAGCCCCTAACAACTAATAAAAGATTGCATTCAAAAGATTTTCTGGCCTATACAAATAACTCTGACCAATGTGTACAAGCTGTAGGGCCTGGTTTTCCATTGCGTGGCAGTAATGGTGCAACACTTGGAGAAACTGTGTGCAAATCACTATGGGTTGGGAAGGAAGTAAATTCCATCAAAATCCCAGGGGGTGAAAAAGGGATTATGATCCAGCACTAGACAATGTATTTTTCAAAAGTATGCTTCTAGAGACAGAAAAGAAAGAATAATATTCTTTTTAAAATATCATTGTTCTAGGATGTAACTTTAGTACTTCCAGGTTTTCCTGGTGTTAGTGAACGATAGGGCTCTGTTTTGCTCCCCAGTGACTCAGTGGTGTGCACCACCCCCAACATTTATGGCTTTTCGTTTATCATTGTACAGCATTTTATCTCCATTCTCGTGTGTTTTCCTCCTCTCCTGCCATTTGTGTCATTCCAATTGAGCCATTTTTAGCTGGGATGCCAATAAACCGCAGCAAAGTAGTGGGGCCCTCTGAGAAGGAGCCAGGATCTCCAGTGACTCCAAGGGGAGATCTGCAAAGAATTGCAAGGAGGATGCCAAGCCAGCCGGGGCTGGGAGAGTCGCTGTGGCAAGGGAGGAACGAGAAAGGGAGGAGAAAAGGAGGGAGCTTGCCACCTTTCCCTGCAGGACTCATGCAAAGCACTGATAATGTGTGTTTTATTCATTCCTCGCTTTGTTCTCTAACCATCTATTGAGAGACATTTCAAAGAACTGGTGAGGAATAGACTAAAAGTCTCCTTTTAGATTGAGGAATGCAGGCTCCACCCTTGCTCCCAGCTCCATCCTTTTTGTGCTGCTGCAGCTGGGGAGTCTCCCTGGAGGCTCTAACTTAAACCTGGGGTTGGTCCTTAGCCAAATGGTCCAAGGATCAGGGGAGCCATTTTCTTCCCTCTTACCGTCAGTGTATGGGGCTGGGGGGTCAAAAATCCCTTGGAAAATAAGAGGACTCCACTCCATGTGCTGTAGGGGAGCTGTAAGGGTGTAGGGGTGAAGGGCAGTGACCAGATGAATGTCATCTCCTCGTGTGAGATGCTGCTGTGCAGAATGTCCTGAACGCGCACAGAAGGAGCCATGACCTGGATTTATTTCTGTGCACAACAGCACAGGGCAACCGTGGGAACACTCTGTCCTGCTTTCAAGTCCACACTTAAAAAAAAAAAAAAAAAAAAAAAAAGATGTTGACAGGTTGGAAAGGCATCAGGGAAAGGTACATGAGAAGTCTGGGATCTGGAAAACTTTATGGTAGGAGACTGAGAAGTCGGTGGAATTTGTCTGTTTGAAGGAAGGCTGAGGGGTGACTTGTTTGTGGTCTACAAGTATGAGCATGGGGAAAATACAACAGATGTTCCAAGCAGAAAATAAACCCATAATAAAATCTAGTGGTTGGTTGTTGATGCTAGATACATCCAGAAGAGAAGACAAGTAAAAAAAAATTAAGGTAATTAACTACTACTTAGTAGAGTAAAGTTGGGTTCTCAGTTTCTTGTTCAAATCAAGGGTGAATTACTTCCTGAAATATCCTCTGCAACATCTGAAGATGGAGAAGAGCTCATGGGAGACGATTTTATGTCAAGGTTATACAGCAGGTCAGATGACCATCGTGAAAGCTCCCATGGCAAAACTGAATGTTCAGCAGAGTTGATCTTCCAGGCCAAGCCCCTCTAGTCCTTACTCTGACAACCTCTGTGTGACCCTGGTACACTGGGAAATCCATACAGTCCATATTCACAGTGTGTTTATATACCCCAGAGAGATGAATGGGAGAAATGTTTCCATGCTGGGTAATCAGAATTAAATCTCACTGAGATTACAGCATTCAACATTGGTGCCTCTGAAACTGAGATAAAGAACAAGTAAAAGAAATAACCTCCTTTTTCTTTTACACAATAGAAATGCTATCAACAGTAGCCAATCTGCTAGCAATTATGTTAAAATGCATTGCTATTTTCAGAAAATGTATCATTTTGGTTACAGTGGGCGCCCTCATCTAAAACCAGTGTAATCTGGCCTAGTGGGAGAGGTGAGTGTTAGAAGAACGTCATGTCTGGTTACTTGAGCTCTCAGGAGATCTGCTGTGCTGCCTGGAGGCTTTGGCTCTGTTTGGATTCAGATCTCCTCAAGTCTAAATTTTATTTATTTTATTTTATTTTATTTTATTTTATTTTATTTTATTTTATTTTATTTTATTTTATTTTATTTTATTTTTAATACTTACTGTTTGTGAATTATATGGGAGGAGGGAAACCCTTTTTGGATATTTGACTTAAAATGGTTTCCGGGTGAGTGTTCACACATCCATTCTGCAGTGACCTCTGCTGGCAAGGGCAGGACCCGTGATCTCCCTCCCACACCGCTGTGTTCGGGGCATCTGCAAGCCGGTTTTGTTAGCACCTTTGTCTGAAGGTGTTGCATTACACTCGGTGTCAGTGCAGGGCAACACAGTTAAGGTTATGGAGCTGTCATACAAATGCAAAAAAATGCCACGGGGCATATGAAGGTGGTAGTTAAACAGAGATAGCCAAGTCTGATTAATAGCAATGATAGGGGAGTGTCAACATACGCCAGTCTCGATGATTAAAAAAGAAAGTAGCTGGAAATTAGCAATTGTTATAGGTAGCTTAAGGATATTGTTATTTTTTTTCACCTTTTGAAACACCCCTACGGGCATGTGTCTGCCAGTGAAATCACTGAGATATTTCTCCAGTGCGTAAGGAGTTGCTGTCGTGCAGCAACTCATCAAAGACGCCCCTTGCTCTTCTGGAGGGACCTATGCTTTTAATGGCAGAGAGTCTCTGCTGCTGTAAATCAGATTAATGCAATTTACTTCATTGCTTGCTTATCCTGACAGAGAATCTGGCTCCAAACCTTTACATTACAGTTGTCCAAGAGCACCTACGAATACTGGGTTAGTTCTTGGCCCTTGGACAAATCCCCAGTGTTCACTGTTGCAACTTGCCTTCTTATATCTGATTCTTTATTTTTATGTAACTTGTTTCTCTTTCTGCGATCACCAGTTGTTTGCCATTTCAGAAATGCTTTATTTGCACCCCTGTAATCAATACAGCCATATTTCCATGCAGCATACAGGGAGGAGCAGTGTTTCTAGGTAATGTCCTCAACTTGAATGCACGTGGAAATGTTGAAGACTCGGCTACCTCCCTGTCCTGAGCTCTCCCTCCTTACCGTCACTGTCTAAATATGCATGGCTAGTTCTAACTGTGAGCAGGAACTCAGAGCCAGAGCACGAACAGAGCCAAGAGAGCAAAATTAGCTTACAAATTAACATGCAATGTGTAACCCGAGTTTTGGCTACGTGTTGCTGCTCTCTGACAGCAGCCAGAGACTGGTGTTTGTGGAAGAGGATAATAGCAGGGCAGCAGATAGCTGATAGTCTCCAGCCTGCTCTGCCAGCCACTAGTGACTAATCTGACCCAGGAGTGGTAATGTATAAGGTGGTGATGAAAAATTACCCACTTCCCAACACTTATTTCTGTATTACACGTAACAGTCCTCAGCTTCTGGAGACATCCTGATCTAGAAGCAGGAGGCTACAAGAGCCCATCTTCAGAGGGCTTCCCATCCTTGGGCCAGTTTATCCCCATCTCCTTGTGGCTGCAGCAGCAGATGGAGGTGGAATGCATTCCCTTCCCTGCATTCCCTTCCCTACAGCGAACAAGGCTCCTGCATAATTGCAGTCCCCAAGGAAACTGTCCAGGGCCAACTACTGGAATGCAAAGCAAAAGGAGCGGGAGGACATAGGACTATCATGGCCAGGACGGTGGAAAGCACCAGCAGACAGCTTGGTTCACGTCTGCTGGAATTCTTCCCGTGGTGGAGCCCTTCAGGAAAACTCAGTTTTACACCTCCATGGCAGAATGTCCTGCCACCTCCAAACCGCTCCATGAGGGCTGCCAGAAAAAAAGTTGCACATCAGAGCCTGAGCACCACGATTGCCCCCATGGCACCTGCTAGACAATTCCCTGGACATTCTGGTGAGGGCCAAACCTCTGTAACCCTGTACTGGGAACAGACTATCAGCCCAGCAGCCTTGCTGCTTTCTCCCCCTCCTAGGTGACTCCCAGCATGTTATCTGTGTCACTGACTGTCCTGGTTAGTTAACATGGCTCTCCAGGGGCTTGAAGACTCACAGCTCTTCAGGTCTCTTCCTGTGAACTCCTGGGATTTGATGAACTTTGTTGCAGTCAAGGTGCAGGGGAATCCCATAAATCTTCTCCTGCCCTATTGTATGTTGTTTAGTGCACCTTATCATGTTCGACATCTCTAGCTATAGTAATCACTTTTAAAAATGTACTTCTGCGATGTCAGTAATTAATCAAATGCCTTTGTTTCATTAGCCATAATAATATCTTTGTTTCATGTTCTTAGGTGTTCCTCTTTATAAACGTCTCATGATGAGTGTCTCCTCCTTAGCACTCAGTCACTCCAGATGCCTTAACATCACTGATAAGGTGTTTAATGGAAAGACTATGAAAATTTCTTTTCTCGTATCAGACTGGGATCTAAATGGGTTGGGATCAGCATCAGGTCTGCTTTGCAGCTGCAAATATTGGCTCTGCTCTTTGAGCCCTGTAGCTCCTGACTGACTCTGGGGAGCTGTTATGCTGTGCTCGGGCTCCACACCCTGTGCAGTGCAGAGCTTCCTCTGTAGCTCCCACCCCAACCCCTGCCTCTGGCCCACCCCTCCTGTAAAGCCTCACATTGGTTTAAAAGGATCAGTCCCTAGAGGTAAGGAAAACTCCTGACAGACTGTAAAAGAAAAAGTTATGAGTGAAGAGGCAGCGTGGATTTTGGTGGAAGTGGAAGAAAAAGAAAATGATGTCCAAATGCAACACAATATCTGTATTAATTAGAGAGTAACAAAGGTGACCCTACATCTGCAATGCAAGTTGTTGCATTTGTCCCCCAGTGAGAGCTGGTGTGTTGGGACTGTCACAGCAATGTGCACTGAAGCAGCGCAGACCAAGCTGACTGGTGAAGCCTGGTTATTCAGTATCTCCAGCTTCATAACTCGTGCCACCAAGGCCATTACTCTACACTTCAGAGTCATGCTCTACAACAGGGAGCTTTCTTGTCTTCTCCTTTTTTCCCTCTGATAATTCATTTTTTACTTTTTAAATCAAGGGAAAGAAATTAATTCTGGCATACTTCTGGGAGTAAAATAATTGTATAAAGTCATTGGCAAACAATCTCTGCCCAAACACGCATGCAGAAAGCAAGTTCTCACAATTATGGTTAATGCAAAATGAAGTCAGATTATAGAGGCCTCCAGCATGATTTCTAGCACGATAATGATGAGAAGGGAAGATTAGGCTTATCACAGACAAAGCTTGTGTGCCGAGATTTTTAGTAATTCAAAAAGAGCCGCACTGCTACAATGCACTTAAACTGCTTATCTGCAGCACGGTGTTCACAAATGCTGCAGCTTTGCAAACCCGGGCAAAGGAGAGCTTTTCTGCACTATTTTACACCCTGATACTGCAAAATGCTGAAGTGCAGGCATCACCTCCAGCACGTGGAGAGCTCTGTGGGCTTGGCTGGGAAGCGCTGTGTGCCTTGAGGTGCACAGGTGCTGCTCATTACCTGGGTGCTCAAGTGGTTTGGTTTTCTGGTTTTTCTTTTTTTCTTTTCTTTTCTTTTTTTTTTTTTTTTTTTTTTTTTTTTTTTTTTTTTTTTTTTTTTTTTTTTTTTTTTTTTTTTTTTTTTTAATTCTTTTTTATTTCATTTTGGAATGAGGCCTTATCTGAACCTCCTGCAGCTCTGTATATTTTCCATGGGAAGACTGGGAAGTTTCGGAGAAGAGCCTGGTAGGAGCCTGGAGCAACACTTGCCCCCTCTTCTGTTTAGTGAGGAACTCCAGTGCAAAACCCAGGGCTGCTCTGCCCTGTTAGAATGTGAAGTTGGCAGAAACTGTTTAAGGGCTGGGCATGGTGTGGATCCAAAATCCCTTACATGTCCATATTCCCACTCTGTATGGCACTGGTTTGAGACTGGGCCTGTCTCAAAAGAAATGAGTTTCCTACACCTCAGTGAGTCCTGCCAGAGTGATGTAGCCAGTGCTGGTCTGGTCATGGCAGGCCCAGGGCCTGTTTTGGGTCTTGTCCTTGTCGTTGCTTTTCTTTTTCAGCTCCACCAGGACTCTTGACCTCATAGTACCAAGTTTCTCAGCTCTGATCATTGTGTCCTAAAACTTATGCCCTGTTGCCTTGATCCCAGTGAGGGTCTGTCCCTGCTGGCAGAGACTATTCTGGATAACCCGAATAACACAGGCCAGCAAGGCATGAAGAAATAGAGCCTCTGAGCAGCCATCATGTGAATTAGCCTGGCTGGAGAGGAGCCAGGCTGCAGGAACAGCAGTGCTGAGTCAGGCTGAGAGGTCACCTAGACCATATCCTGCCTCTGACCAGCTCATAGCGGATGCTCAGCAAAGGAGCACAGGAGCAGGGCAAGTACAGAAATATTTCCTCCACATCATCCTTCCAGCTTCTGGCAATCTGGAGTTTAGGGACTTCCTGAGCTAGGACAGTATCTTCATCTCTGCAGTCTAGGAGCCTTTGATGGACTTTCCTTTCAAGAATTTTCTAATTGCTTTCTGAACTAATTTATACTTTTGGCCTCCACGACATCCTGCGGCAACGGGTGTCACAGTGTGCTTATGCACTGGGTGTGTTTGCTTTAAACCTGACACTTAATCACATAAAGTCTCCCCAGTCCTCACACTTTGAGAGACACATTTTTATCACATTCTCCAGGCCAGTCCTGATTTCACATACCTCTCTCATCTGCTGTCCCAGTGGTCTCTTTTCCAGCTGAGCAGTCCCAGCCCATATGATGCTTCATTACTTTGTAGGCTTCCCGTAGCTTTGGTCATCCCTGATGATCTTCTGTGAACCTCTCTGGTCCTGCTCTGTTTTTCTGAGGCACAGTGAGCAGTCCTGCCTTCAGGAGCACACACTATCAATGTACACAGCAACACGGGGATGAGAACAGGTGTCTTTTTGTTTTCTCTGTTTCTTTCCTAACCCTGATGTTCATTTTTCTTTCTGAGTGCTGCTGGACCCTGAGTTATGTACCTACGAGCGCTATCCACACTGATTGCAGGATGTCTTTCCTAAGTGGAAATAACTAATGTAATGTGCATTACTGTGTAGACATTGTTAGGGTGAGTATTTTTCCCTGTAAGCATGAGTTTGCATTTGTTATCATGAAACTTTTATTCTCTATTTCATAATTTGCTAATGTGAGAACGCAATCACTAGTAGAGTGGGATTTTCTGTGACTCTTCACAACCAGCACTTGTTGTTCTACTGTTTTAAGTCATCCTTAACTTTTTAGTAACTGGGCAAGATTAAAACAGGGCTAATGCTTGGAGTCTCATCCCTAAGGGGGATAGATCCAAGCCATCAGGCTTTAGGTTTTATGCCTGTACAATGCTCTTCACTGGAATAAAGATGTGTTGGGCATCTCAAAGGGAGAGATGACACCAACAGACTCCCTCATTTCTTGAATTACAAACACCAGTTCTTGTCTCATCGTCCTACAGAGTTGAGATGCCTGATTAGTGAGCTGAGTGTAATGCACACGCTTTGGGGCTATTCCAGGCACTGCAGTTAATTCGGGCTGTGGGGTACAGCAATGAGCCTGGAGCTAGGCAGGCTGCAGATTGGATTCCAGGTTGAAATTTCTTTATGAAGCTCTAAATGTCCCAGGACAGTTACACTTTGAAGCCCCAACTCCTCTGAAGCTGTTTTTTGACAGTGGCAAAAAATGGGCATGTGTGACTTTGAATCCCACAGACTACTTCTCGGTTCTGTCTCATCTCATAAGCTGGGGTCTTATTTCTCCCATACAGTTTGACTCTGTAAATCTTAAGGGTGCTGTGGAGAAGCTATTGGTCAACTGCTACATTGGAAAGTAGTGAGGCTGGGGATGGTTTTTGAGGTTTGCATTTGATCACGATTGGCCATTGCAGGGTGGGAAGAAGAAGTCAGCTTTCCTTGTGACAGATGCTGGGGAGGCAGAGCCAGCATAGGTCGTTTCCGATGGGAGCCCATGGTATGAAATAAATAAGGGGAAAGTGAGAGTGAAAGACACATTGTATAAGATGTACAACTGGCGAGAGGCCAGCATAAATATTCATTGGGTATGTTAATTAGCAACTATTGCTGTTACTCATTAACTAATTTATTCAACAAATAGCATTCAGGCCACTCTAGAACAGTGCATACTGTTACTGCTAAAAGGGGTATCAGTTTCCCTGGCTGTCACCTGGAGACATTGATACTCCCCCATCTTTGCAAGTACTTTGATGTGTGGAGATGAAAACTGCTGCAGGGGGCCGATGGAGCACAGTGTGTTGCTTATAGAGTAGGAGAAGCCCAAGCCTACTCCCAGCAACTTGCATAAGAGATTTAACTCATTAGTTCAACCTCAATTGGAATCGAATGGCAGGTCCATGACAAGACTTTGGTGTTTGGACAACAGCAATAGCGTGTAGGTTGAAGAAAATCTGCAGAGATGGGTAGGCTCCTCTGGGAATTGCCTTTTTTTTTTTTTTTTTTTTTTTTTTTAATAGAGGAATCAAAGGTGCCATAAGGAGTCAGCTTTGGATGTTTCCACTGAATCTGGTATGTCCTACCTGTCAAAACTACAGCTGGCAGCAAAGAGTTGCAGAAGAGGTTGGCATTACTGAGTGACCGGATGATAAAGCAGAAAACAAAATTCGGTATTGAAAAATGCCAAATAATGCACTTCAGAGAAAAATGGTCTGAATATTACATAGGTAATAAGGGCTTCTAATAAACCAATTACCAATCAGGAAAGGGAAACTGGGGTCACTGGGGACAGTACTATGAAACTATCACACCACCGGTGAGTGCTCAGTAGTGATCAAAAAGGCAAATGGGATGTTAGTAATTATTGAAAAGACAATAAAGAGGGAAAAAAAAAAAAGGATAACATTATGAAGCCATTACTTCAATCCAAATACATTCAAATGGTCTGGTCACCCCATCTGAAAAGCACATAGCAGAACTAGAGTAGATCTGTAACTGTGACAGAATATGGTGTGATATTTATGGAGGAATAACTTCTATGCGAAGACTGAACAAGTAAGAATGGAATCTACCTTATGGGGAAAAAAGTGATGATGAAAGGCAACATCTGAGAAAAAAAATGTTTTACATCCCAAATGGAACAGAAAAGGTAAATAAAGACAGCTGTTCTTACAATAGAAGAACTGAGACACATGCAAAGGAATGATCAAGCAGCAAAGTCAAACAAGAAGAAATACTGCTTCATACCACATCTAATGGATTGGTGGAACTCCTTGCCAGGGTGTTATGGAGGCCAAGAATATAACTGCTTTCAGGAAAGGAGCAGAAACATTCATGATGAAAAATTCCTTTAGAGTCTACTAAGTTGAGGAAGTTGTTGATTGCCAAAAGCTGTGAGGAGGCTATGCCCACAGGAGGATTATTGCATCGTACCCTGCTTTGGACTTTCTACAAACTTGCTGCAGGTCACTGCCAGAGAGAGGGTCCTGGGGCACCTGGACTCGTGGGTGGCCTTGTGTAAGGATTTTTATGTCGATGCTCTGCAGTGAGGACTGACATCCCTTTGAGGTCCCTTCCACCTCATTTCCTCTAATTAGACATTGGAGAAGAGCCAAAGGATGAAGAATCCTGATCTATCTATCTACCTATCTATCTACCTGCCTACCTACCTACCTACCTGCCTACCTACCTACCTACCTCACCCACCTATGCATCCAGAAAATACGTATCATTTTGCTTAAGCTCATGGTGTACCTTTCAGTAATAAAAGACAAATCTACTTTCACATGCAATTGAGCCACCTCAAGTGGTGTGCTGTCATGCACAGCAGATGTCTTTTGCACCATGGTACTACCACTCACCCAGATAAAGTAGTGAGCTGGTCCCTGTGTCCTGCTCCCCACAGCACTGGCTCTGTAACAAGAGGCTCAGGCAGCAATGGCCATGCCAGGAAATTCAGATGTGGCAGTAGCATCCTCACATGCTGGGCTGTGCTTGTACTGGCAGACTGTTAGAGCAACCCTGACATGAATTCCATAGAATCATAGAATGGTTTGGGTTGGAAGGGCCCATAAAGATCATCTAGTTTCCAACCCTTTGCTGTGGGAGGGACACCTTTCATTAGAGCAAGTTGCTCAAAGCCCCCTCCAGCCTGGCCTTGAACATTTCCAGGGATGGGGCATCCACACCTTCTCTGGGCATTTGCCCATTCTAACTCTTTTCTCAGGCACAGAATTTAGGCCAGTCCAGGGACTATTTCCAGTAAGTGGTTACCATGTGAGCAGTTTTAACTAGGCAGTTTCCTAGCACAGGCACTGTCTTTCCCTTGCCAACTGGCCACAATGCACAGGAACACTGCTGGCCATGTTTAATTTACCAGGGTACATGTAGCTTCTGTGTCTGGATTCAGTTACAGAATTAAATCCACAAGGACAGGGGAGATGAATTTGTGAATCAAAGTGGTGCAAATTTATTTCCTACGAAGGGCAACATTTTCATATGAGGATAAAAGTAGAGCAACTACTCATATAAACCCCCCAACGATTCTTATCTCAGCTGCAAGGAATGTGTGCATTTTGGAGCTACATCATTAATGATAGTAGGATGCTGAGCTGGAAAGTAAAGAAGCTAAAACAGAGGTTCAAAAACTCTGAACCTCAAGGGGGAATGGCCTGGAGGAAAATCATAACAGAAAAAAAAAAGGAAATAAAGGAGTAAATGCAAACATAGCTGACATTTATGCAGTACCTGAGACAATGACCTCCTAGTAGAACTTCTTAGAACTGCTGTATTTTAAATAAAATATAAAGTAGCAATTAACTAAAAAGATAATCCAAGTCCAGCCCCTACAACAAGTTGCAATATGTAGAGAAATATGTATGAAATTCTTTGATGGGGGTTTAAAGTATGAGATAAAAGTGGTGTTGAGAAAACAGTATTCTCTCTCTCTCCTATCTGGTCCATCATCACCAGTGACTGTAAGTCAGTCGTGGTAACTGCCTAGCATTTGGTACTGCTGATTTTTAAGGTGCTTGAGGCTTAGGGAAAAAAAATGTAGATGCATGCTCTTCCTGAAGTATTGGTTGCATTTTTATTAAAGCATGAAAAATATCAGTGAGCTGACATTACTCAGACTCCAGCTGAACAAAAAGCACTGCACAAAAAGATAATAAATAGCTGGCCCTCTTCCTGTGGTAGCAGGTTGTGATGACACAGACTCTCAGAGGAGTGTGGAGCTGTTCTTTCTAATCTGTGCTATGCTCTAACTTTGGAGCAGGGTAAATCCACACCAAGCTTCACACACAGGGCTGTCATATTTCCTGGTGTGGGGGCAGTGGGATGGATCTATTTTAATTAGCTCGCAAAGTGTTTTCTCACACCATACAAGCTCTTTTTTATTATTATTATTAGTTTTGACAATATTTTCCAGGTTTATTTTGAATTCGGTGCATTGGCTCATATCCAGAAGGACTCTTTTTAATAAAATGAGGAATCCTTTATCTTTGGATGAAATCTTCATGGGAGAAGAAGATTTTAAAGTAGCCCAGGGAGGGAAGGGAAAAATAAAAGACAGTTATTTTCTTTCAAAGAAGAGTAACGTGTATCTACGAATCAAAACAATTTCTGCAACCTACGCTTAAAAACCCTGGAGAGTCCCTTGCAGGGAGGATATCACCTCAGGGAGGGTCCATCCCTCCCTCCAAGCCCTCCACATGCTGGCTCTGGGCTGCAAGCCCTGGCTCCAAACCCAGCCTCTCTCCCCTCCTGTGGGAAACTGCCCCCCAGCTTGGCTCCCTGGATGCAGGCACTGTCTTCCCCCGCAGCGGGAAAAGGGGGTGCCAAAGGCCCCGGGCGAGGGAGCATCTGGAGCGTGCCCATCATCCAAGCCCAGGCCCCCATCCATCAAGGAATTGATGTGGTGAAGTCTCTCAGCTGGGACTGGAGAAGGAAGACTCAAACAAGGGCTTTCCAGGGATACTACAAATCCTAGGGGACCTGTGGAAATTCAGGCCCATCCACAAGGGCTCGACATCACATGCCTCCCCCTGCTCCCCAGACTGGAGATGTGGCAGGGCTCCAGTCTTTTCTTGATAAGCTTTGGAAGGCTGTCCTGGGACAAACCTGCTTGGTGGCCCTGCCTTGGCCCATCCAGCCTGGCGGGTGTACCATCTGCAGGCAAAGTCTTCACTAAGGTCCAGAGGCAAATAGTTGGGCAGCCTGGGGTCACTGCTCCTCCTTAGGAAGGTCTCTTCAGGGACATTATTCTTGTGGATGAATCTGGGCCAAATAATTCCGTAACTGTGTTTGTAACAGAGGTGAGGGAAGTGGATGGTCCAGAGGGAGATATATTTCAAATAATGGCAAATACTGTAATTTCTAGGTGATGTCTAACTCTATTGCATATCCTTCCTTTGTCTACTTACCAATATAAAGCGTATCTTTTAATAGTGCTGAATATAAAAAGCAGACAAAAAAAGCTGATTTTTCACTCAGAGAAAAGACAGTGATGTGGTTGTTTTGTCTAGTGCCATGCATGAAGAAT
This sequence comes from Empidonax traillii, assembly GCF_003031625.1. Taxonomy (NCBI): domain Eukaryota; kingdom Metazoa; phylum Chordata; class Aves; order Passeriformes; family Tyrannidae; genus Empidonax; species Empidonax traillii. The sequence continues at coordinate 276,509 of NW_020955621.1, read as the reverse complement.
TTTTATTGTCCCACAAGGAACATCTCTTTAAAGCAGCCTGTCAGCTTTGCACTTTAATCCATTAGGCTACAAAATAAAGATAAATGAACAGAAAAATACCTATTTTTAAGCTTCTTACTTATCTGCTTCAGTATTTACATATTTAGCAGCAGACAAATAATGGGCTTGCTCATTAGCAAGGAGTTTGTTTTGTGCCATTTTCATTTTCCTCACAGCTTTGTTGGGACCTGATTACCCATCAACAATGCACTGGGGGAGATAATGTCATTTCATATGATTTAGCTACAAGGCACATCTTGGATTTCCAAATGCTTGCATGCATTGTTCCACTCACAGTGTATGTTGTCCCGCTCTCTTTTGAATAGGGACAAATATTTTTACATATGCAGGTCATCAGCTAGCTCAGGCCCATTCTGTTTTGACTGGGTACTGAAGGACCGTACTCAGAAACCAGTCACATGGATTCCCGCTCCTGCTTCATTGTCCACACTTCTTTACAATCAGTCAGTTGTCCTTCTTGGCTTTTTTTGCTTGGAGCAGCTGAGTAAAGCCACATGCTCTCTGGATAATCAAACAGCTGATGCTCGAGGCGTGCACTGCCAATCGTGACTCAGTAGATATGGAGACACTGTCTCTAGCTGGCCTTATGATTTGCTCCTCGTGGCCACTGAATAGGCAATAGCACAAAGGGATGAGGACAGACATTCAGGTCACATGCACAACCAAAAGTGTGGCATGGCCAAAGCATATCTTTGTTTATAAGGGATGGGGGGGCCTTCAGCCAGGTCTTCATTTACTGCACCTGGATGTCACATCCTTGCATGGTCTGAATCTACACACTGCACCTATAGATCCAGCTCTTCGCCATCCTTTTCTTTCAAATGCTTATCTTTTGCAGAGGAAACTTGCTGGAGATCCATTGCCCTGTCTGAGGACAGAAAAAATGCACAGAGACCCCATTCTTTCCTTTAATGAGATGCCATCTCCGTTTAGCCAGCTTCTGGCAGAATTTTCAAGCGTTGCAGATCTCATATTCCAATTACATCAGTTGGTATTTTGCTCTTTGGCAAAGGCCACCGACTTCAGCAGCTTGCTGCATTCACCAACAGTAGCAGAGATTACCTACAAAACAGGGCGACAGGCCTAAATAAGCAAGTTACACGCAAGGAGCCAGATACTCGGCCCAGCTGGGGCTGCTTTGCCCAGCTCCGGCAGCACAAAGCTGTCACCAAGCCAGCCCAAACAGCTGTTGGAGGATTCCCTTGGCGCAAAAGAATTCCTGAATGGCAAAGAGCCACTAAAGCAACTCCTACACAATCTCACTCACTGGTCCCCAGAAATCCCTGACAGCTGGGACGGCACAATGGGGCCAGAAAGCACCTGTTACCATTCAGAGCAGCCTAAAGGCTGCTCTATAGGGCAATGAATGGCAAAACGAGCACCCAGTATCTTTGGGAGCTCTTTTGGGAGTGCACAGAGGCCTGCCTTCATCACCTCACATCCACAGCCGGAGGTGCACCGTGGGAATATTTTTTGAAGGCAGCGCTATGGTAGAGTCAGAAACTCGAGGCACTGCCTGTGTGCTTGTGCTTTCTAATGTCTGTGTGTGTGGAGATGTGGGGGGAGGGAAGAGGGAAGCCTGGAGCCCTGCAAGGGGAAGGAGCCTGGCAGCAGAGCCAGGTTTCACAGCTTGGCACCTCTTGGTATGGACCCACCTCAGATGTGACTCTCCTTTTAGAAATTTGTAGCCAACTATTCTGAAAGAAAATATTGTAGCTTGGCATCTTATTTAATTTGGCATTTCAGGTAGAATCCAGGGGTTTCTCTCAACCAGTAGTGCCAAAACCTTTTCCTTCATCTTGCTTGCCCTCGTGGTCAGCTGGCCCTTGCCAATTCACCTTGTCACTGACCCCAAAGAGTCCTCTTGCTCCCAGATAATTTCTCAGACTAATACAACCCACTTTTATTCATTCAGTGCCTGTCTGCCACAAGGTTTCTCCTGATCATAGAATCACAGAATGGTTTGAGTTGGAAGGCACCCTAAAGATCATCTAGTTCCACCCCCACCCCTACCACGGGCAGGGATACCATTTACTAGGCTGATGCAATTCACTACATCACTTAGGTATTAACACACCTAGATGCTCTTAGGTATTCTACTCAGGTTTTGGTCCTGATGTCCTGATGTCTGGACTTCACTAATCCTTTGGCACATGGGAACTGATGAGTCCCTTGGAAACACAGACACATCCCAGGAGAAGATGCCTGTTCCTCTGAATGACCAAAGAAGTCTCTGTGTTGTGGTATACTTTGAGAGAAGGTGTAAAGCAGAGTGAATCCTCAGACTATGCTCGGTTCAGGGGCTAATGTTTAGGCCAGTTTTTCTTTTTTTTTCCTCAGGATCAAATTGTGTCTGGATTTCTAAAATAAAATCTGTATAAATGGTGCATAGTGAAAAGCAAGAGAATCAGTTGTAATTTTTATTTCATTATATACACACTGAATTTCAAATAAATAAATAAATAATGTCCAGTTCTGTTAATAAACCTTTCCTGGTGCTGTCACAGGATTCTTCCCCAGCCCTAGACAGACTTCACTTGAATGACAGTATCAGCATCAAGATTTCATGCAGCATCTGAATGGAGCATTGTCTCTGTTCTGTGCTCTTAACACACTCTTGCTCTTATTAATTGGGTACTTAATAAGAATTTGTGAAGAATCCACCTTTCATGTACTGCCAATGTGAAAGGGATTAATACTGAAGAGATCTAACAAAGGACACAAAGACAAGCCCTGACCCGGAGACCTCCTAATCAAGGATTTAGACAGTACACAACAGGTGAATACCCTAGTAGGATAAATGGAGACAGGAAGGAGGAATGGAAGGCAAGGGCATTTGCCTAAGCTAGTAATCACAGTGATCTCAAGAGTCACAGGTGGTCACTAGCTGAACCCATGATTCAACAGCCAAAAAAGTTTAGTCCAAAGGCTTACAAGATGAATGTGCTCTATTTGAGCACAATTCAAAGCATTTTAAAGCCACTGGAAAGACTCCCATTAATGAGGCCCGAGGAGCTGAAATGTTTACCTCTTGGCTTTAATCACTATTGGATGCGAAATTTGTGGATGCAATAAAGACAGTGGTTTTATGGCATGTTCTTATCCCTCTGTAACTATTCTCAGCAAATACCTCTGTGTTCCTGAGGTGATAAACTACCTGTCTCCCTCTGAACCACACGGGCTAAAGCCCTTCGGGACTCCACTTATAGCAGCAGTCCCTTCTGACACCAAGAAGCCGCAGGCACCACTACCTTTCATCTCGAGCCATATCTCTTCCTGATGTATTAACTGATTTCAAAGCAACCGTTTTCAAACTGTACCTATTTTTGAAGACTGGTACTTTCTGAAGTGAAGTTTGGTGGGGTGCTTAAAAACTTGTCTAACCCTTGCAAGAACAACAGGTGGCCTAATAAAAGCTATTGCTTCTCCTGAGAAATTCTGACATTCCTAATTATTTATTGGATGCTCAGAAATTGTAGACTTTTGCCTTTTCTGGAAAACTTGTTCCAAATGCAAAGCAAACCCGGCATTTTAATTCAACAAGTCAATGATTTCCCACTGCAGCTCAGAAGAGTCAATCAGGATAATGCAGGTGGGATCAGGTAAGCAATCAGAGAGAGATCTGAAAAGGTGGGGGAGGACAAGCAATATTCTGCCTAAAGACATTAAAATTACTATGAGTTGCTGATGAAAGACCACTTATTCGTACAAGGGTATGCCACCAACCATCTTTGTTTTGTACAGGTTATATACTCCCTCAGTATATGCCAGAGGGGCATTTCTACTACAAACTAAAACTCTGAGAAGAAAGTCTTCAACAGTTTTCTGTAATACTGTACTAGATATGGCAAAAGTAACCTACAGAAGTGACCAAATGCAAAGCCAGTGGAAACAGACCCACGGCTCATGTCTGCAGTGCAGAGTCACTGATGTAGCCACATCAGGCAGTGGACAGAGACATCCCTTCCTCACACAGGTCTTACAAGCAACCCCCCTGCTCTGCTTTTCTGGGATAACACATTTGCCTCTGGGCTGAGGGTGGAGGTTGAAACAAGTATGTAAGTAAGTAAGTAATGGCCAGTCTTCGCGAACGGTGACACAAGTCACACTGCCAAAAGCGCAGTTTTCCTGATATAAGCTACACTCACAATAAGGCATTTTGCTGGTGGAGAATACTGTTAAAGCTGTATTGGCAGAGTAGAGGGATGTGGACCTGATCCGAGAGAAGCTGGCAGGTTTGCATATACTGTGTATTATCCCTTTCCAACCTTCTCTTCTGAATAAAAAATGGTGTGGAGTCTAATTTCCTCTCTGAATAAAACATGAATATAGATAAGACAAAGTAAGGACCCAAAGACCACAGCAGCATACTTTCTTGTTCTCCTTACTATTCAACATCATGGCAGCTCACATATAGAGCAGCTCTAGAAACCATCTGTCATTGAGCAGCTCTTTATTCAAATGAAATCAACTGTGAAGTAATCATGGTTCTCATTTTTATTATCTCTCCTTACAGTGAACTTGATTAAAATCCAGCGCACGGTATGCAAACAGGCTGTTGTAAATTTGTACTCTGACAAAAGGGGAAAGTAAGTGATCTGCCCACATGCCTAGAACTTTGTCATTATACATGGGGACAAAAAAAGGAAGGGGCATTCTGGGTTGCATAAACAAGTTTGTCCGGACACAAACTGTCCTAGCCCCATACAAAGGCCACGTCTGCTGCATGACACCATCAGAGGGGCCGAGGAGAAGCTAATTTTACTAGCACATATAAAAGGCTTGGGCATGTTCTGAATAAACTAGATAGCCTGGCTTCAGCAGCACGTGCTTTAATGTCTTTTGCCCAGGAGGATGATCTGAGCTTCTGAGGAATGAACTCAAAACAGACATGATTCTCCTTTCACTTCTGGCGGTGTAAATGGGGAGTGATTCCATTGTATGGCTGGTATGAATGAGACTGGGAAACAGTCCCAATCAGTCAATCATTCCCTGCTTTGTCTATTCATTAAACCCCTCTTCTCCTCTGCACAGATGGCCAATGTACTATTGTACTCTAAGAACTGGCCAAGTTAAAAAAACAACAAAAAGGAATATGCCTGACAAGTCAGCAGTAAATTTTTGTTTTTCAAAAAAAGGGGGCATATTACCCTGTTCTACAGATAAGGCTTAACCTATTCATGTACACATATATGTAAGTCCATACAAATACATGTATAATAGATATGTCTATATATGTCTAACATACATACTTACGAACATATGTGTGTGTGTGTATATATATATATATATATTGCTCCAACGCCCACAGATTTCCCAGCACAAGGCAAAAGGTGTGATTTTTTAAAATCATGGTAGCTAGAGCAGTGTTAAAAAAACCTACCCTTGTGCCTTGGAAACAGCACAGCCAGAGGGTGAGACTGCAAGCCACATGAATTTGGTAAAGCAGTGTTTTGCAGCTGTGCCCCCTAAAACCAGGAGTATGTCCAGGAATACAGCCATGAAGCATGCAGGCTTTTCCATAGCTCCTGGGATTTCCAGCTGCAGGCAGCGAGCACAAGCACTGAACTGGGAAGGTGGAGGATGGAGCAGAAGAATCAGGGGTCAGGCAGATGTGTCATTCCTGCCAGTCTCCTGGGGTATAACCAGGGAAGAGATGGTGTCATTCAGCAGTCCCCAGCCCATGTATAGGACCCATGAGTCAGGGTCCATGGAAGATTGGTCAATGAACTCAGCTCTCCTTAGTCTTAGAGTGCCTCACTATGAAACCTCTGTACCTTCTTCTAGAAAATTCCTATAGAATAGTTACCTGGGATTAATATTTACACAGGTCTCAGTTCCCCCTAAGGTCTAAGGAATTATACCAAGGATGCCTTTCCCACATACCCCTGGGACATACTACATTCAATACCTATTTAAATCTTAGAGCTCTGGTTAGTCACAAGGATCCATTTGGTGGTTGTAACATTCACACAGTGCACACTTGTGTTTGCCAAAGTGTCTGACAGTACTCCCATCATAGCACACTGCTGAAAGGGTGACCCAAATCATTCTGAGTGCTGTGGTCTGTGCAAATTGCACTCCCCACCTTCACCCAGCCAGTGGCTGACATGCAGAAATTAATCAACAAACTTCTTGGACAGCTTGAGTCGTGACAGTGGTGTGCACAAACCCATGTGTGGATGGACTACACCATGGCTATTCAGGAGGCACCAGCCACGTAGATGGATCTGAGTTTTTTAAAGCACTATCTGGGGCAAAACTTGCTTGTGATAAAAAAATACCAGGGTTTGTTGGTCAAGTGAAGAGATTCTCTGTCTGTAATGTTCTCAACTCAGTTAATTTGCCATTCACCTGGCTGAGGGTGTTTTTAGGCTTGGACAGGGATAATCTTCCTAGACTGAGTGTTTCTTGCCTTGGCACCCAAGGACTGATAGTCACACGTTAGGCACAAGTCATGTCAGTGGAGATGCTGCTTATCATATCATACTGAAAATACCACGTTTGTAAAGATTTGGAGTCTGTGTAGGTGTCAAAAAGATGTTCTCCATCAGCTGTTGTTTTGCAGAAAACGTGCTGAACCTGGTGCATCAATGAAACTTGTGATAAATGTACACAGGGAATGGAGTGGTTTATGCTGCCTGACTGGCCTCTGCTCTCCAGACAGGGCACCTGGTACAGGTATCCCTGCCTAAACCATGAGCTGCGAGTTGTGGGGAGCTTTCATCCCTCCCTAAAGGACCCTTGATGCCCTGCAGACATAATTCAATGAGGATGGATTTCAGAGGCTTACATTCAGAGAAATATCAGGCCTGATAACACTGGACAGCCTCGTGTAAACTAATGAGTTTTCAAGCCATTTTGATCTGAAAACTTTGAAATAGTCTTTGTCAAAAATAAGCATAGGGAGCATTTCTTTCAGATAACAGGATGTTCATGGTAGCCCTGGTATATGTCATTGTTTCCTCTGCATAAAAAATGTAACTATAGTTCTTCAATGAGGAAAATTATGCCAATAAAAGGAAAATGAGGGAAAAACTGAGAGAGCACGGAGCATCTCTGAGTATACAGGATGCAGCTGCAAAAAGAACAAAATGTCTGTTTTGTCTGTGATAGGTAGGACCTCAAATATGCAGCACCCAAAAAATAAAGGGTTTTACCCAGGCAATAAAGAGAAGATGATTACTTTGGAGCTGCATATAAACGCTGAAATTCCTTGGCAATGATTTCATACCTTTTCCTGAGGCACGCTCTGCTGGTACGTAAAACCAGAACCTTCCCGTGTCCCACAGGGATTTATGTTGTTGTTAGTCACTCGAGGTGGGACTGTGGGCAGGGTCAAGCAATCCACCCAGAGGTGAGAATGTGGGAGCAGCTCTCCCTCCCGCTTCTTTTCTGGGGGCTTCATTTGCTGCGTTTTTAATAATGAAAACCAAACCAAAACAAGAGCGCAGCATCTGAAATGTTTAGAAAACACAGGGCCCCGCTCAGATGAAAGCAAACTGTGCTCCCTCATCAGGTGGATGGAAGTCTGCACCCTCCTGTATTTATCTGCTCCCTGCTAACCTCAATTCACCTTCATGGCATCCAGGGAATCTTTGCTACAGGGCTCACATATCAAAGGATTCAGGTTCTGAGAGTCTCATGGCCCTGTGCTTCATCAGATTAGGTTGTTGCACATCCTTTCATTGATCCGGTGGTCTTTGGATGTGGGTCCTTTGTGCCTTTTCCAACCAGCACTTTTCTCAGAATTGCTACCTTATTTTGGACATGTGTAGCCCACCCGTCATATAACCTTGGATTCCTTAAAAATACCAACACTTGGAAACAAGTCCCAAGAGAGTTCCCAGCCCCCTGCCAAGATAACATCATCCTTCATTAATCCACACAGAGTGAGAGGGAGCAGAAGAGGGGCACTGAGCTGCAGGGAGCTGAAGACAGTCATGAACCAGGGGAAAGGATGCTTTTGGGTTCTCTTCAGACTCTAAACAAATAATTTATTCACTGATGGAACAGCAGGGACTTTTTAACAATTAATCTAGAGGGTAATCTAAGGGCAAAAATATAGGAGGTTTGGATCTGCCTAAACTATAGACCTCCCCTGACTGGGTCAGGCAGCTCTCTGAATGCAGGATATACACAGATGCCACACAGACTTGTGATGTCTTCATGTCGAACAGGTAAGGAAATAAGACATCTCTAAAAAAACAAGGTATAAAGCCCTGTCTTCTTGCATTAAGTGTATATAATCTGGATACATTTATTGCCTGTGTAAAAGAGTGACTCACAGGGCTGACATGAGGTAAGAACAGCTCTTGGAAGTTCTTTGAGGGCCACCACTACTAGCAAAAGACTTTTATAATACTGATCTGAAATGTCCTCTGCTGTCCTAGGCAAGGGCTTTTCTCCATTAGACACCACCATTTCCAGTGAACTGAACAGTAGTTTTGCACTCTGGAGTATCCCAAGGAAATGAAACAAACCCCTGTAAATTAAAATGACTTTTGAAATCCAACTTGTAGAATTTCCCTTTACACTATATTTTATTTCAAAACAAACTCAATGTTCCTTTTGCCACAGGCTGTGTGTCTTCTTAACGCACATTTTAAAACTTAATCTCACATTCTTCATTTTCTTCAGTAATTATATGCATAGAGTCACTATCTCTCCATAGTTTAGCACTGCAGTAATTATGATTATTTACAAGATCAACTGAAGATGACCTGATATGAAAAAAGCAGACCTGAAAAAAGGCTTACATGCCCCAAACCTTATCATTGTTTTTCCACTCTTATCAGTTGGCTTAATAAAAAGATACTATCTTACCTTCCAAACAACTGTCTTGTTTATATCGTTGGATCATCATTACTTTAGCAACTCTCACATCTCATCTTCACTTTTGGAAAGAGAGACATTACCCATTTCTGATGCCTTTAACTTCAGTGCTAAAGCATTCTGTCTGTCCTTCTTTACATCACTCTAGCTGCACAGGTAACTAATTTGAAAAGCTTTAGAGAGAATCAGAGAATATCTTGGAGTGGATGGGACCTCTCAATGTCACCTGGTCCAACTCCCACTCACAGCACAGCCAGCTTCAAAGTCAGATGCAACTTCAAAGTCAGATCAGGTTGCTCAGGGTCATATCTAGCTGAGTCTGGAGTTTCTCCAAGGATGGAGACTCCACAACAGTCAATCTCTGAGGCTCTCACTGCTCTCTTGATGTTGTGTGATACTCAAATACATCCCACTATGCATCTATTTAGCAGTGGGCTAATGGGGGTTCATGTACTGGGCAGTACAGTTGCTAGTCCTTGGTCCCTCAGAGATGTTGCATTCCTTCTTGTTCCTCATGAAGAAACAGTTACCCTCAGCACTGGAGTGACTAGTGAGGACAACCTGAGCTGTTGGTATTTTTATCTTCATCTTTGTTTCTCTTGGTTTCAGGAAATATTTCCTGCCAGTTTGCCTGAGCATTTATCCTATTCCAATATTCTTTTTACCCAGAAAGAAAAAAAATAAAAGAAACCCCCCAAATCCCAGTGAAACCTCAAACACTGGAGCTATAATTAAAAAAATCTTGTAAACTTCAAAATGAACCTGAGGCAAAATCAGAGAGAAAAAACCCATGTGCTTAATCCAAAGACTGTTTACCTGCCTTTGCTTGCCTCCAATTTTACCTGTTCTTCACTGACCTAAAAAGAGTTTTCAGCTATTCCACTGGCCTGCTGCACAGTTCTATTTAGAGTATTGTCTGTGGCCCTGTGGACTCAGAGCTTCTCCCACTCATCCACAATTGCTTTGTTTTGGTTTGAGACACCACTAGGACATTCATAACCTGCAGACACTGTAGTATCAAGTGAATGGTGGATAAGAAGCAGAAATAGTGGAAGTGATCAGGAACAGCATTGCACAGAGACGGTTTTGGCCAGAGAAAAGAGTTTAGCCATGATTTATGTGGGGGAAAGTGTGAAGCATTCAAGGGTGTGTCCTGTTCTAGAAGAAAACTACTAAAGTAAATCCATATTTGTAAGTGGAAGTAATCAGATACATGTGAAAGAGCACAGTTTGCTCTTTCTAGCATTAATGCCATTAATAGTAAAATGAAAGCATATGTAGTGTTGGTAATGCTTGCCAGTATTTAAGCGTGTTGATTTAGGACTGTACAATACACTTCAGGAAGAAGAAATCCAAAAAGTCTACATCAAGTCAGGGTAAGAAATCTTTTGGCATTTCTGATAGATTGTTGATTTCACCTAAATTAATTTGTATTTTGCTGCAATAATTTATCTGCTAAAACCTTCCAGGTTTTGAGAGAGCAGTCCATATTTTCAAATAGAGGATTGACATTTTCCACTGAACATTCTGTTAAAAGCAATTTCTTTTCCACTTTTTTTCAAGTATTTCCAACAATATATTGCCAGTTTTCTGCTGACTGTGCAAGAAACAAAGGCCATTTTAAGGGATTTGGATAAGAGTGTAATACACTTGCAATTGCTTTACTCCCACTCAGCTGTCCTAATTTCTGCAGTCCAGATCTCTGGCCCTTCCTGATGAGTTGACTGTAACATGACTCATCTCCTTCTTGACCTACCCAGCTGTTCTTATTTCATTTCCCTTTGCTGGGTCAAATACAATCGAATCATTTATTTCAACCTTTCCAAAATGAAGGGAAACCAAAATTTTTAAAGGACAACATATTGTGACCAATGACCCAATTATGCAGCCTCATACACATATGGGTTGACCTGGATTTTGAGTAGGACTCAGTTATTTGATGTTGATTGATAATATTTTTAGGTATTTGGATTAAGGCAATATCAAAATAAGCATGATATATCTTGATGATTTGTTAGGTCAAGGAAAAATTTCCTCTGTGTAGCATTGCACCAGAGCTTGGTGTAATACAGGCACTTTTCATCTTCCTTTGAAAGACTAATTAGTACCACATCTAAAAACAAATAACTGGCCCTAGTGAGCCAAAGGTCTACCTTTTTACTGCAGTCCCTTTATATATCACTGCAGAAATATCAATATAGCTTAAGGCAAGCCATTCAGGTTTCTGTCTGCCTGCAGATTCTTGTCATGTTCTCTTTTTGCCAGGTCTCTCAGAGGAATTTGTTATGGTAGGCATCAGCCTTGTCTTGGTTGAAACATCATGAAGTGAAGATAACAGGATGGGAGAGTTAAGCTGGGCAGGAAAGAAGGATTAATGAGGGGGATGGAAACAAACTGGAAAGAGGAGATGATTTCTTTCACTCGGTTGGCCGAGGCAGGCAACTTTTTTTTTTTTTTTTTTTTTCATTTTTTCTGTGGCTCAGTGTCAAAAACTCCATTATCAAAGAGCAGAAAGAAAAAACAATTTGCAAAACATGAACACCTCAGCTTTATGTGTCTGGCATAGATCTTCCTGAATTTTTTCCTCTTGTATGTTATTTTCCTCTTCAATAATAAAACCCCAAACTAATGAAAGAGAGGTGGGACAAGCCCAGGACAAGGAGATCAGTGTGGTGTATCCAGCAGTCCATCCTTTGAAAGCAGGTTCTCTGCTTAATGCTAGCACCTAAAAAAGAAAATCTAAAAAAGAAAAATCAGACCTTGCTCATATGTGAAGTCAAATAGAAGGCCAGATCTTGCTTGCCTTACTCTCATGAACAAGCCAGCTGAACTTGCATATTTGGTGTGAACTTAAAGTGAGTGAAGCTCTGGAATGTACTCCTGATTTGCAAAGGGAAGTCAATCCCCAAAAGGAGCTTCACTTGATTCCAGGTGCTCTACGTGTGTAAATACAGATGCAAAGTGGTGGTAAGCAAGTTTCTTCTATTGTGTAAATTAGCTAGTTCTAAGGTGGGGATTTAAGAGGAACTTTGTCCTGCAGCGGATAAAAGTGAGGGAGCTCTTCGGTACAAAAAAGGAGCCAAGGGAAGAATGTGCAGCTAATCCAGATGAAAGACCTACAGGCAGTCTTTAAAAACATGTTAGTACAACTGCCTGGGAGGTTTCCAAATGGATGCCACATCTTGAACATCTTTCACAGCTTTATATCTGCCTTCAGTATGGAAATGAGAGAAGGGAAATGCTGATAGGAGGGCCGAGAGGAACAAGTGAGGTTATTTGAAATGCAGTTGTTGTTCTCTGGTGTTCCTTCCCTCCTCCCCTTAAGCCCCCCACAACAGTTTCTCATTTTTGCAGAGACAAATCTGCCCTGCCAATTGTCTGCCTCCGAAGGGCAGGACTAGTGACAGGTTTGCAGTCCTAGATGTCTTTTGAGATGTGAGTTCTCAGCATCAAGGTCAAAAGCAGGGGTCGTGATCCCTCGCCTGCCTGTCTTTCACAGCGCTCCTGGCTACATGTACTCCTTTTTAGACATGGCAGATGGTGAAATACTAAAAGTACAAAGGATTACCCAAACCTATTCAATAGCTGAACTATTTGTGTATTATGGTTATTTTGGAGCGGGGGCAGCCTTGGGACACCCTCACTATGTCTTTTGCTTTAAGCTGCCCTTAGACATGTGAGTTTGGAAGGCTAATGGGAAAAACAGTGTTCTTTGCCCAGCCTCAAAAGGCTGCAAAGCATCCCCCAAATGCCTTTCCTGTGAATTGTAACATAAAATCTATGACTGTTCATCAAAAAGGCAATAATTTGAAATGAGCCATGACGATCCAGATCATTACTAATAATTTATCAGTCCGTGTTTTCTTTAGGCCAAAACTCTGAAATCTGAATGAGGTTCTAAAACTTTACTTGAGACTAAAATTTGAGTGGAGTTCTTAACAAACCAGAATTGTTCAAACTCTTCTGTGTAGCTTCGCTGTTGTACATCATGTGTGACTAGAAGGGATTAGAAGACAGAAGGAGAAGGCTGTCTCCTTCTGTTAGGATGCTGATAATTTTTTTCCCGTATTTTAGTTTTTCTCAGTGATACCCAAACACAAAATTAGTTTATTGCTGAATTCTGAATATGAGAACACAGGAGTTTTTTGAATCAAACCAGAAAATGCTTTTACTAATTTCATACATTTTCTAGAAGCTTTTAGCAAGTACTGCAGGAGGATATAGACTGAACTGCTGCTCTGTTGATATCAGTTATGATGGACAATGGTTCTGAATATTCTAAAACCACTGACAAATGTCAAAACACTCTCAGTTTTCTTCAGAACTGCAGAAGTTGTGATGGAGGTGTGTGCACGAGGACCTGCTGCCAGGCTGTAGTCTGCCCTCCATGGCAAGAGAAGGCCACATTTATCCTGCTGTTAAAAGAAATGGGAAAGATGGGGGGAAAGAGTTTGGACTAAAAATTGTATGGAGTTTCAGCCATGCTGCTCACAGGCTGTCTTGCCTTCAGGAGGAACAGGACATACTCTGGTGCTACTTTCACCAGAAAAATGAGAGCAGTGTCTCAGCAGCCAGAGGAGGAGGTACAACCATCTCTGGAGAAAAAAGCGCGACTGCATCCAGCGCCAGCCATGAGGATGGCAGCGATCAGCACCAGCAAGGGGCTGCTACCCCCAAGGCCTTGGTCTCCCCTCTTCTCTTCTCTTCTCTTCTCTTCTCTTCTCTTCTCTTCTCTTCTCTTCTCTTCTCTTCTCTTCTCTTCTCTTCTCTTTTCTT